>NW_021131772.1:156616-221699 GCF_004193835.3 Ostrinia furnacalis | reverse complement strand
TGGTGAAGTCAGAAAATTGATATCTTCATTTTAATTATTTTAATTTTCATACAACTCGGATTTAAAAAAAAATATTTTGTATGAAAATTAAAATAATTAAAATGAAGATATCAATTTTCTGACTTCACCATACCATTTATATGACCATGTTAACATGGGCTAGTGTCGGCTCATATACCCATTTACCTAACACCCTGTATACACTTGTATTCTATGGTAAAGTTTTCTCTAAACGTCCTTGTCGACCCAAACCTGCCTGTCGTCTGCGGTGTTTCCGGACGGACACGACCTTTCAAGCAAGCTTTCAAGAGGAGAGCGTATCTTCACCTTAAAGGCCGGCAACGCACCTGTAACGCCCCTGGGTCTGCGGGTGTCTATGGGCGACGGTAATCACTTATCATCAGGTGATCCGTCTACTCGTTTGCCTCTTGTCACATAAAAAAAAACAATATTTACTACTTCTAGTGTTTCCTTCCAGAGGTCCTCTTCAGGATTAAAAGACAAGTCATAGTTTTCCACCAAGGTGGAGAGGAGAAGAGATTTGTTTTGAAGAACCAATCAGGAATCAAGTGGAGAGAAGAGATGTGTCGGGTAGCCTTATTTTTGTGTAGAATTTGAACCGTGAGCTAGCCAGCGGCGGCGTTGTTGGGCAGACTTGGACTTGGCGGCCAAAATGCGCCCCTTTCTCTTCTCCCCGCGCTTCACACACACGAAAGCGGCATATAATTCGTGGACTTACAGCTAACAGTTAGGCCCGGATTCCACTACAGCGGAGCGGAAGTATTTTGAATATCCATGCAAGATTCCTGAATAATGAAATCTGATTGGTTATTCAAAACACTTCTCTGCAGAAGGCAGAGCGGAGCCTTTGTGGAAACCGGACCTCACACTCGCTCATATCTCTCCTCTCGTTTTCTCTTCACTCGTGTCTTTCCTCGTCTTCTCTTTGCTTCAGAATTAACCTGCTAGTTCTCTCCTTGTATCAACACAAGCTAAACTAAAGCCTGGTCCGTGAGCACGTAGAATACCGTTCAATAACCCCAAGCTACCCATCCTTATCGCTCGCACGTAATTATGTTGCTGTCGCGACTGTGCGACGCGCGCCCGCAGTGAGTGTGCGAGCGCGACAGCAACATAATTACGTGCGAGCGACAAGGATGGGCAGCTTGGGGTCATTGGACGGGATTCTACGTGCTCACGGACCAGGCTTTAAAAGGTAATTATTTTGCAGCATGCTCCGAGTATTGAACCTGGGCCCTGTGAGCGAGGAGCCAGCTTGCCGCTTGTCAGGCGGCACGCGGCGGCGCGTGTGCGTGGCGCTGGCCTTCGTGGGCCGGCCGCACCTCGTGTCGCTGGACGAGCCCACCGCCGGCGTCGACCCCTCGCACCGCCGGTCAGTATACATCACAACTGGGCCCGGGCAGCGACGAGCCTACCTGGCGGGCCGATTTCAAAAGAACTGAGCAGAGATGAGATTTAGTGCCTTTTCACACGTTCCGGTTGCCGGCTATCCGGCGCCGGGTACCCGGTGGTGAAGTGTATGGGCATGGTACGTAGCTTTCACATGTTCCGGCGTAATTAATCCGGCATGCCCATACATTTGACGCCGGGTAGCCGGCGCCGGTTAGCCAGCAACCGGGACGTGTGAAAAGGGCCTTAGGGTCTCGCAATAACGGAACTTCGAGCACGTGCTCCACCACCAAACCACTATACAATGACAATACATATTATTTAAAAATAAAAATTATTATTCTTACATTCTATTGGTTGGATTTAGGCGCAGTGAGAGCGTTCTAAAGATGAGACGTTTTTAATACACCATGCTACAGGGTGGCGCAGTGACTCGAAACGATCACATCCCGCAGGGTAACGCAGGTTTACTACAGGACCGCTCACCGCCTTTAATAGGTAGTCGCATCTCTGAGTTAGAAATGAAAACCGGAAAAAGCAGCGTGGTACGTCCACCCATAAGGTGGACTGACGACATCATAAAGTTAGCAGGAAGGTGCAAGACGCAGGCCGCTTCCAACCGGGCAACATGGAAAGCATTGGGGGAGGTCTATGTTCAGCAGTGGACGTCCTATGGCTGAGATGATGATGATGATGATCTCCGAGTAATTTGACTTCTTCTCATCACCACATCGTTATGTAATCCCTTTATCAATCCAACAGTGACATCTGGTCGATGATCGTGAAGCTGAAGGAAGAGCGCACAGTGCTGCTCACCACGCACCACCTCGACGAGGCCGAGCTGCTCAGCGACCAGATCGTCATTATGCACAAGGTCGGTAATCATAAATAGCTAACTGTTATAAATAACTAGCTTTCCGCCCGCGGCTTCGCCCGCGTGGAATTTTGTCTGTCACAGAAAAACTTAATCGCGCGCGTCCCTGTTTCAAAAACCGGGATAAAAACTATCCTATGTTCTTTCCCGGGACTCAAACTATCTCTATGCCAAATTTCATCAAAATCGGTTGCGAGGTTTAAGCGGGAAAGCGTAACAGACAGACAGACAGACAGACAGACAGACAGACAGACAGACAGACAGAGTTACTTTCGCATTTATAATATTAGTTGGGACTAGTTGGGATAAATAATAATAAATATCCTTGGACATTTTACACTGCGCTTCTAGTCCCAAACTAAGCAAAGCTTGTACTATGGGTACTAAATAACGGATATAAACATACTTAAATACTTTTTTTTTGTAAATACATACTTATTATACATAGAAAACACCCAGTCCAATACAAACAAATATGTTCATGCACACAAATGTTTGTACTGTGCGGGAATCGAACCCGCTACCTCCGGAATAGTAGTCCGTTTCGAACCACTACACCAAACGGCCGACAAGGCAATAAAGTTAGAATAATCTTGAAACTCCTAAAAGGCAGGTAACGCACCGACAACTCTTCTAGTCTTTCTTTCAATAGTGACGTTTCCATCTGCAAAAAAGGGGTTTCCAACGTGGCTTTGAATGTCGTGTCGAACGTAACGCAATAAAGACATTTCTTCGTATTTTTGTTCGCTATTAATTCGACACGATATTAATATTATGTCATGCAGACAATTAGTATAAAGAAAATCATATTTTAGTTACCTTGAAAATACCATTCCAGTGGTAGGGTTAATACAGGGACGTGTAAAAGTGCGTTTTAAAAGCAGTAAAATAAATAAGTTTTATGATTTTTTTTATTACCTACTTTTATGATACAAACAAATATCCAGGGTCAAGTCCACACCTCCGGCTCCCCCATCGAGATCAAGCGCTCGCTCGGCAACGGCTACAAGCTGTGCGTGTCGTACGCCGACACCACAGACGCCGACGCCGACATAATCGCCGACACCGACACCGACGCCGACGCGTGCCTACACGAGCGCAGCAAACGGCTGCTGAGTGTAGTCCGGGAGGCCATAGCCAATGCTAACTTGCTGGAAATCAACGGACTTGATGTGGAGTTGTCGCTGCCCTTCTTTGATGCCAATGGACTGAATAACGAGTGAGTATACAAGTAGGGACGAGAGTACATGAAGGGGCGTGCTATGTATGTGGATGTAATTATAACATAAGTACCAATTAAATTGCATGAATTTTTTTTTATTTTGAATTTAGTTGCTGTTTTTCCATAAATCTTAATCTTGTGTGTAGCTAAAGCCTGGTCTGTAAGCACGTAGAATTTTGTCCAGTGACCCCAAGCTACCCATCCTTATCGCTCCCGCGTAATTATGTTGTTGTTGCGCTCGCACACTCACTGCGGGCGCGCGTCGCACAGTCGCGACAGCAATATAATTACGCGCGAGTGATAAGGATGGGTAGCTTGGGGTCATTGGACAAAATTTTACGTGCTCACGGACATAATCAACCTGCATGTAATGGATAAATTTTGATTGTCCTTTATGAGTCAAGTACACTTTAAGCAATGATTAATGGTTTTAACAAATTAAAATGATTTGATTTTCCCGTGAGAAAACATGGTAAAAAGTCAGTCTTTGGCTCATAATTGTCTAACTTCAAATGGTTTTATAACCTGAACTATTGGTGTTTTGTTCCTCAGCTTCCTCAAACTATGCACATCCCTGGAAGCGAGCCAAGAGGCGCTGGGCTTCCGTGACTACTCGCTGGAGTGCAGCAGCCTGGAGCAGGTGTTCCACAACGTGTGCTCGCAGGCCGAGCTCACCAGCCACGCCATAGAGGACGGTGAGTCGTACGCATAAGGTTCATAATCTGATCCACGTGCGTGTAAAATCACGCTGCTGGTTGCACCCAGGACAAACATTTCTGATTAGGAGATCTGTATGCATCGCAGTTGAACGTATACTCGTATAGGCAAACGTAACTTTTTTTTAAATTGTTTATTTACTATGTGTTCTCAGCGCCAGAGGAATCGGCATCCAAGAGTGCGTCTACATCAAGTGTTCGCACTGAAGCGGCGCCGCTCGTGGGCGGCACGGGCCCGCTGACGGGCGGCGCGCTGCAGCACTGGCGCGCGCTGCTGCGAGCCAGATACCTGCACTACTCCCGGAACAGGTCAGTGACTACACCTGACGCTTGTGACGGCGTCACAGCGCGTCACATCGAGCGGGCCCGCTGACGGGCGGCGCGCTGCAGCACTGGCGCGCGCTGCTGCGAGCCAGATACCTGCACTACTCCCGGAACAGGTCAGTGACTACACCTGACGCTTGTGACGGCGTCACAGCGCGTCACATCGAGCGGGCCCGCTGACGGGCGGCGCGCTGCAGCACTGGCGCGCGCTGCTGCGAGCCAGATACCTGCACTACTCCCGGAACAGGTCAGTGACTACACCTGACGCTTGTGACGGCGTCACAGCGCGTCACATCGAGCGGGCCCGCTGACGGGCGGCGCGCTGCAGCACTGGCGCGCGCTGCTGCGAGCCAGATACCTGCACTACTCCCGGAACAGGTCAGTGACTACACCTGACGCTTGTGACGGCGTCACAGCGCGTCACATCGAGCGGGCCCGCTGACGGGCGGCGCGCTGCAGCACTGGCGCGCGCTGCTGCGAGCCAGATACCTGCACTACTCCCGGAACAGGTCAGTGACTACACCTGACGCTTGTGACGGCGTCACAGCGCGTCACATCGAGCGGGCCCGCTGACGGGCGGCGCGCTGCAGCACTGGCGCGCGCTGCTGCGAGCCAGATACCTGCACTACTCCCGGAACAGGTCAGTGACTACACCTGACGCTTGTGACGGCGTCACAGCGCGTCACATCGAGCGGGCCCGCTGACGGGCGGCGCGCTGCAGCACTGGCGCGCGCTGCTGCGAGCCAGATACCTGCACTACTCCCGGAACAGGTCAGTGACTACACCTGACGCTTGTGACGGCGTCACAGCGCGTCACATCGAGCGGGCCCGCTGACGGGCGGCGCGCTGCAGCACTGGCGCGCGCTGCTGCGAGCCAGATACCTGCACTACTCCCGGAACAGGTCAGTGACTACACCTGACGCTTGTGACGGCGTCACAGCGCGTCACATCGAGCGGGCCCGCTGACGGGCGGCGCGCTGCAGCACTGGCGCGCGCTGCTGCGAGCCAGATACCTGCACTACTCCAGGAATAGGTAAAAACATTTACAAATAGTGTAGGCGCACACTAGCTGACACGCGACAGCGACAGCTCAGCGACCTGAGACACCTATTCTAGACATTTGCATACATAATTATGCTTGTCGCTTGCTTGTTGCTTGTTGCGACTCCTCGACTCTGACACCAAGTGTGCGAAGCTTTGAACAAAATATATGAAATTTTCGGCCGCAGCTTGTCGTCGCGTCTAAATCGCCGAGCAGTCGTATGTCACCCAGTGTGAGCGTACGCATAAGTAATCAACCTTTTTTCAACTTCAAATCATATAAAACTGGATGATACCGCTCTCCTATTGCGCGAGGCACTTATGCGCATGACTCTATGGTGGGCGTGCCGCGCGCGATCGGTACACTTCTTTCTGTGGCATTCTCAACTCTATTCAGTTTTAGTAAACTTCATTGTGTGGCAGTTTCAGTATCCTTAGAATCCTTCGTTATCTGCTTTACCCCCTTACTCCATCTACAACGTATTACCTGACCGCAGGTGGCTACTGTTCGTGCTGCTGGTTCTCCCGTCGCTGTTCGTGGGCATCGCAATGGCGTTCTCGACCATCCGGCCGCCTGCTGACAATGAGATCGCGCTGCGACTCTTCCCCGGCCTTTATGCTAACACCACGCAGTTTATCGTGTAAGTAGCAGTTCATAATGTACACCTGCTACAAGTCTAGCGCATGACTACAGTGACTGAGGCATGGGAACGACACGGGAGGGATGACATATGACGATGGAGCATACAAGTCTGAAGCACATATGAAGTCTCGCTGACGTTTGATGACACAAAAACACCTTTTCGTCCCGCTCTCATATCTCAGGCAGCAACTCACTAGACCTATAGTGTTCTTGTGGGGTGGAGTACGTTACTAGCAGAATGTTTGGGTTACTGTGAAAATAATCGCATCTGATTTATGTACTTTTCCTAAATTAAGTTAATTGTTGATAAGTTCTTAAATGTTATTCTGAATTTTCTTAAGTCTTGTTTGAATAGTGTAATTGGTATTACCGTTCTATTCATGAATAAATGAATAAAAATAAATTGTACCTATATTTTTTTTGCAACCTCGTTCTTATTGCAGAAAGATAACTCAATGTTTTCTTCTCTACGCCGAAAATCAGTGACAAAATAACTGTCCCAAAACATTTTTTTTTACTTTACCCTCAAGTCAATAAGTATTTTTATACCTACTGTATAAATACTGTGACTAATAATGACGTACAGTTGTACGCCATTGTTATCGACCCGGGGATAATTATTATAGTTTAAAAAACATATGATGAGTCATATCTAAAAGAAAATGATTGTGATTTCAGGCCAGATCCGTCAAGCTATTCCGAGAACGTGGACCCAACGTTTGCACAACATGTCCTAGACTACTTAATGGTGGGCGATGGTATCCGAAACTGGACTCAAGCGGTAAGAATAAATTACAACTAACACCCAGTTAAGTATTGTGTATGTGCATGTTTGATTTACCTTTACATATAAACTTATTTATAAGTTTTGACGTGTATGATCTTTCAACTCGAAGCTCACAAAACTTAGCATTGCCGTGTTGTGAGGTTCGTACATGGATATTAATGTATGTGCCTTCCATCAGGACACACCGACTTGTCAGTGCAGCGACAGCATACAGCAGTGCAACGCAAGCAATGCTATCGACAAGCCGAGTATGATGGTGCTGCCAGACGTAAATACTCTCAATGAGTGGCTCGTCAACTCGCAGAAGGACTACATTGAAAAAAGGTATATAAAATAAAAGTACCTTGGCTTTCTTGGGGGCACTTACACACTTAATTCTTACTGCAGTTTTCAAGTTGTAGATTCTGTCTACACAGGAGTTGCAGCGGTGGAAATGAGAGATGGGAATAGTCCCGTTTAACACCAGTTTTGCTTTTATTAGCAGCAGTTGTACACCGTGTATTTTTTTTTCTACACCTCCCGTCCCAATAAGATCGAAGACAATTTTGCTGATGCAATCACCGTGATAGAACCGCGTCCCTTTTTTTTCTGTAAGACAAGGCTGGTATTTGACCGCAATCGCACCTGGTGTTACGTGAGATGTAGTCTAAGATGGTACATATCTACCCTGTAAGTGCTTATTCACTCTCGCCTTGAAAAGGCCCGGATTATAGTGTTCAGGAAAACATCCTGCGCGGGATTATGCGCCTGTCTAAATCTTTCAGTGTAAATGAATTGGATTTTAATGTCTCCAGATATACGGGCTTCACAGTATCCCTGGCCAACAACAAGACGAACCTAATCGCGTGGTACAACAACAAAGGTCACCACGCGCTGCCCGCCGCCCTATCCGCCCTACACTCGGCCGCCCTACGCGCCGCCCTACGCGCGCCAGCCGCCGTCACCGTCTACTCGCATCCCATGAAGATCTCGCCCGAGCAACTGAGCAAGGACACTGTGTGAGTACTACAGTCTACACTCACACCCGCCGCCGTCACCGCCTACTCGCATCCCATGAAGATCTCGCCCGAGCAACTGAGCAAGGACACTGTGTGAGTACTACAGTCTACACTCACACCCGCCGCCGTCACCGCCTCGTCACCGTCTACTCGCATCCCATGAAGATCTCGCCCGAGCAACTGAGCAAGGACACTGTGTGAGTACTACAGTCTACACTCACACCCGCCGCCGTCACCGCCTACTCGCATCCCATGAAGATCTCGCCCGAGCAACTGAGCAAGGACACTGTGTGAGTACTACAGTCTACACTCACACCCGCCGCCGTCACCGCCTACTCGCATCCCATGAAGATCTCGCCCGAGCAACTCAGCAAGGACACTGTGTGAGTACACTACAGTCTGTGTACTCACAATATCCGCCCTCATCTCCTGACAAAAAAGTGTGTACGTGGGGTGTTCAAAAAGTAATGAAAATGAGATATTTCGAGCCATCACAAAAATCTGAAAAAAAAATTGGGAAGGTAGCTTAATTCTTCACTAGAAAGTTCACCATTGCATTTAAGAATTAGGTACTTTCATCTGAACACGCCAATTTTTTTCAGATTTTTGTGATGGCTAGATATTTCTAACCATCACAAAAATCTGAAAAAATTGCAAAATCCCACCCCTCGTATTTTATGAAGTTGGTATAGGTTAGTGTCCGTGACTCCCACTCGGCGTGGGGCACACTGAAAACCAGCGTCGTGGCCTTCCTCACCGGGGGCCACGGCATTGCTGAGTGGGGTCCCATTGCAATGGGCATCGCTGTGCGACAGGGTGGCACTGCTTAGTTTACTTTTTTTTCCATTGTATGTTTTATGTGTTACCCCTGTCTTTTTCTATTTACCTTTTTTGTCTTTTGTGATGTCTATTAAATGTTTCCTTATTTCTTTCAAATGTAGACGTAAGAGATCGCGACAACGGTTTGATTTCGAGCAGGCAGATTTCGGCATACGTCTTGCGTTGATAGTATTTGGACGATCGCTGCGCGGAGGCTTCCGTCGACCACTCATAGCGGTTTTATGCTTCAACCACACCAACGCGTGCAGATCAAAGGCTAATGACAGGTCACGTGAACTGTCATAGGTCGCGCGACCTGGTATTGGCCTTTTGATCGCGCCGGCGATGGCGACCTGAACGCATTGGTGTGGTTGAAGCTTTAGTGATGTGCGCATATTCTAGTTACATGTTAACGCCATAAATTAATAACGTAAAGGCAAAATTATTTAATTTTTAGCGTTAAGAGTTGAAAAAATCCAGTGTCTGAGTAGCTCAGTTGGAAAAGCAGTCGCCCGGCAAGTGGAAGATCGTGGGTTCAATTCCCTTAGGCAGTTGTATTTTTTCAAGTCTATATATATAAAAATGAAACCCGTTTTCCGTTGTCACGACATAACATGAAAACGGGTTGACCGATTTGGCTGATTTTTTTTTGTAGTTTTCTAATACTCTGTACAAGGTTTTTACGGAATAAAATATAAAGAAAATCTCTACGCTAAGGCGGTACGAAGTTCGCCGGGTCAGCTAGTTATTTATAATTTTCAAACACAATGGCAACTGTCCACAGCTACCAGCACGTAGCAGACGCGGGTATCTCGGCGCTGGTGGTGCTGGCATACTCTTTAGCCAGCGCGGGCGCGGCCGTGTACTTGGTGCGCGCGCGCACTCGCCAGGAGAAGCGCCTGCAACTGCTGGCCGGCGTGCCGCCGCTGCGCTACTGGGCCGCCGCGCTCGTATGGGATATGCTGGTAAGCCACTTTCTATTTTTTACTCGACTGCGCCAAAAGGAGGGTTATGTATGTATGTAGGTATATTTCTTTGGCACGGCCTAAACGGCTTGACCGATTTTAGCGTGAGAGATGTCGTTAGATTCATCTTAATCGTGAGAGTGACACTGGCTACTTATATCAAAATTGAAAAAAAAAAACAAAATGGCGGATTTCACGCGCCATAATGTCTTCCGAAAAAAAATATTCTCGAAACCTATCGATTGGGGTAATAAAATAAAGGGCTTTTTTGTAGCTTACAAAAATTTATGTTATTTTAAATAAATAAATATATCCTTGGACATTTACACTGCGCCTCTAGTCCCAAACTAAACAAAGCTTGTACTATGGGTACTAGACAACGGATATAAACATAATTAAATACTCTTTTTATAAATACATACATATTATACATAGAAAACACCCAGTCCAATACAAACAAATATGTTCATGCACACAAACAAATGTTTGTTCTGTGCGGAAATCGAACCCGCTACCTCCGGAATAGTAGTCCGTTTCGAACCACTACACCAAACGGCCAACTATATTGTAACTGTATTGTGAAGCCTCAATGTAACCTTGTTGGTGTTCAAATAAATAAATAAACTGTATGTTTCCCAAAAATAAATAAAATAAATGTTACAGTGACAGGTCATCGTCTCTACGAACTATGTGCCCCGCCCACTGCCACTTGATTTTAGCAATTCTGCGAGCTATATCGATCACTTTGGTTCCCCTGCGGATCTCCTCAATTCTAATTCGATCACGCAGGGGAACTCCGAGCATAGCCCGCTCCATCGCTCTTTGGGTGACCTTGAGCCTTCTTATGACGATGGCTGTTGGGGCAGAAAAGTTTCCGACTGGCGACCACGGGCTGTACGTGGGCAGACCTCCTACTAGGTGGACCGACGATCTAAAGGTCTCGGGAAGAGCCTGGATGCAGGCAGCGCAGGACCGTTCATTGTGGAAAACCTTGGGGGAGGCCTTTGTCCAGCAGTGGACGTCATTTGGCTGAAACGATAGTGACAGGGCCTTACTCTACAGCAGTGTTTCTCAAGGGTCGCAAGAGGTCGAAAAAACTACTCCAGTAAAAAAAAAAATCTTATAAAGACAGATAATCCGAAATCTAATTATGCAAATGTTGTATGGATTGAAGTATTCGGTCCCTACAAACATCTTTGCAACATTATAAAATGCATGAAAAAAAAGCGAACGGTCGGGGGGTCGCCAAAATTTTTTTCATACTAGGGGGGTCGTGTCATGAAAAAGGTTGAAAAACACTGCTCTACAGTGACGCCAACTGGTGAACGCAAATATTGTAGCCCCCTGTTCTCGATAGCTTTATGAGAATTGACAGCATATTTACTAATCTTTGCAGATCATCGTCATCAACATGGTGATCACGGCGATACTGATGGAGGCGTTCCACTTCCCCGTCTTCGTGGAGAAAAATAATCTGCCGGCCATCTGTTTGCTCATTTTACTTTACGGGTAAGTTTTAGCTTATTATTATTATTATTTTGTGAGATTCATTCATTTGTATAAAAGAACGAAGTTTATCACTTTGTAGGTAATTTGTAAATTACAAATTGTAATTCCAATTCCGCTCTCAGAACGTTAAGTCGCCCATCGGGCATCGGAGGAAGAACGGCCTCTTAGATCTGTATTCCCTAAACTATTTGACGATTCTGGATATAAGAGCTTATCTAACGCCCTCTAACGTACTTTCGGATCTATCTGTCACTCACCACGGAATCTCGGTTTGCGTAAGTGACGGGTATAGATGAACTATAGATAACCCACGCTGAACTGTCCAACTAAACTCAATGACAGGGGGGCGCTACCCACTATATGGTTTCCAACATGGCAAAAATCGGAACCAGCGATCTGGTATTGACTGTGGCGCCCCCTGTCAGTGTCACGGGTGGGACAGTCGGTGTAGTTGATCTATAACGTTGCAGAATCATTTCTTTTTTCTTTATTTACTCATTTTTATAACTTGTTACATTGTTCGTTTATCTCAAATCCTATTTATTGCAAGGTTCGCGTGCGGCAGCTTGGTCCACGCGTGCGAGAAGTTGTTCAGCGAGGCGAGCGTGGCCAACATGCTGCTGTTCTGCGGCGGCGCCTTCGCCGGGCTGGGCGGCGTCACCGTGCTACTCATCCTCGACGTCATCTCCGACTCCGACGTGAGAATTTATTGATAATTCTGAATCTAGAAGCTATTGTGGCGACCTACTACGCCACTACAAACTAATGTACCAACAGATGGCGCTGTTACGACTCCACTATGGCATACTCCACCGCGCGTACAATCCTGCATCGCGTTGTCGGAGTTTTCTATCCTGCCAAGTATACAGGGTGGAATTTTGTAATGCCACCTGGAGGGAAAGTACTCTTAATACTGTAGATAGTCAATTTTACTGAAAGAAAACATTCCTTTATTTTTGAAAAGAAAGAGAACTGCATTCAAAGATTTTCGATTTTTTTTCGAAAATTCATTACCATACCATACAATTTTTTCTCTACATAATTAAAATAATTTAAGATTTCATGGTTTTCCTTTCATTTGATTTATCAAGTTTGTTAAAGAGATTTCATCCTTATACTTAACCCTAACGATTGATGCAATAAAAATACAGGGTGTAATTTTATCAGATTTTAGTTGGTTCGATTTTCGGGTGTGGCAAGCAAATTTTTGGAAATCTTTGAATGCTGTTCTATTTCTTTTCAAAAATAAAATAATGTTTTCATTGATAAAAAAATCTATCTACAATATTAAGAGTACTTTCCCTCCAGGTGGCATTACAAAATTCCACCCTGTATAATAGACAAACCAAGATGGTGTAAATTGGACCTTGGAGCACAACACCCGCTCGGAAGGAAGCACTAACACCTAGCTTCCTTATTGTGGATGAACATCAAAAATCCCACACTATCTGCTCATGCACAATTTTTCTTTATCCAATCATTTGTTTAGAATTTTCCTGTTAGAACAACGTTACTTCAGCAGGAATCGTTTTGTTTGTTTTGTGCCAAAACGACAGCACGCACCAATTTCTAATACGGTGAACATTTACATCAAGTTTGGAACTAACTATACGTTCCACAGAGTTCAATTTTCATTTGAGGAACTTCCTCAGTTGGTAATGTGAGCTTCGGAGCTACTAACACGAATAACCAGAACAATTATTTGTAATAGGAAATTTCAACGTTTTATTTTATTTCTTCATTATAGTTTCATGCAATTTGCACACATATCTAGCAATTGTTAACGAAATATTATCAAATACATTTGAACTTATTAAAATGATGATTATGTATGTTTCCAGCAAACGGACAACGCTCGGTGGGTGCTGCACAAGATCTTCCTGCTGTCGCCGCAGTTTGCTCTCGGAGACGGATTGCTCGAGATCGCCAAGAACACTATACAAGCACAGGTAATATACTGCAACAATAGCTAAACATTCTGGCGTGTAATCAGGCCTGTTCATCTCCGCGAGTTTACATCGAAAACAAAACACGCACGATGGCCCACCTACAGGATACTATTCGACAAGGCCTCACATACGAGCGAACATTGACTCACGCACGCGTATTCTTGTGTATGATGGAAGAAAATGGTGTACTAAATACTGTGCAGTATTCAACTGCCTAAATAATAATAAAAACACAGAATGTACTTTTTTAAGTTGCCTCAAGACACTGAGAGGTAAATAAGTAGTTAATATTATTCATGATAATTCATGCTAAATCATGGATTTCCTCCGCCATTTTCCGCAGTTTGGCACCTCACGTCACATCATTTTACCGAAGTCAGCCCTATAGCTTCGGCGCAGTGCCGATCACTGACGTTTGTCAACAAAATGGTGCTTGACTCTTGAGCCAGGCTAAATTACACCATATTGTTAATGACATTGAGCATACATTTTTTTAAATACCTTCGCGAAGTAAAACTTCTGTACGTAGTANATCTCGCCCGAGCAACTGAGCAAGGACACTGTGTGAGTACTACAGTCTACACTCACACCCGCCGCCGTCACCGCCTACTCGCATCCCATGAAGATCTCGCCCGAGCAACTGAGCAAGGACACTGTGTGAGTACACTCTCCGCACTTACACTCGTCGCCCTATTCTACACTGGGCCATTATCGTCGGTACTTACTCACTTACTATCAGGTGAAATACAGCCCAGAGCTTCCTCGTTGGGGATAATCAGGTGAGATACAGGATACAGGCCAAGAGCTTCCTTGCAATTTGACAAGAAATGTAGACGTAAGTGAGTGAGCTAATCTCGTGATCGCCGCGGAGTCGTGGCGTTCCCGCCACGTCGTCGCTCCGCTTTAAAAACGCTTGTGATCCACCAGGCTGGCAAGGCGACAGCAGTTAGAGCACGGCATAGATCTTGCGTTGATAGTATTTGAACGATCACTGCGCGGAGGCTTCCGTCGACCACTCATAGCGGTTTTATGCTTCAACCACACCAACGCGTGCAGATCAAAGGCCAATGACAGGTCGCGTGAACTGTCATAGGCCGCGCGACCTGTCATTGGCCTTTTGATCGCGCCGGCGATCAAAAGGCCACGAGGCATCGACGCGTTGGTGTGGTTGAAGCTTTAGTGATGTGTGCACATTCTAGTGACAATATGTTAACGCCATAAATTAATAACATAAAGGCAACATTATTTCATTTTTAGCGTTAAGAGTTGAAAAAATCCAGTGTCTAAGTAGCTAGATAGAGGTAAAATAGCCAGTTCCTCCGTGGTTGAGGATTCCGGGTGAAGCTCGTTTCCACCTTCGGCCTGATTGTCACTTACCATCAGGTGAGATACAGGCCAAGAGCTTCCTCGTTGTGAATTTAAAAAAAAACCGCTCAGTTGGAAGAGCAGTCGCCCGGCAAGCGGAAGATCGTGGGTTCAATTCCCTTAGGCAGTTGGATTTTTTCAAGTTATTTATAATTTTCAAACATAAGTGGGTAAGTCATACCAAAAGATCGCTAGAAACCCTTCGCATCCAATATAATAATGTCTTTAGGATGATGTTGGGGCTGCCACGTTTCTGTAGTGCATCGGGGATGTTTGCGGAATACCAAACTGATGGCTTCAATGCTATCATCCGCAAAAAAACGGTATCCCTTATTAACAGGGTGCGAGGCAGTCGCAACAGCATACTCAAGACACTAGCGGACAGGTTAACATCTCCGCTATGGGAATGCTTCGTGCAGAGAGTGATCACGGGAACCTGCCCGCCTTGTTGTGATCTCAATTGATAATTATTTATTATTTGATTTTAATTTTATTTTAGATGATTCTGATTTTAATTTAATTTTAAATTCCTGATTCTAATTTAATCTGATTTTAATTTGATATTACTTAATTTTAATTGTTTGATGCCCATTTTAATTTTAATTTAATTTTGTTTGAAATATTTTTACTAACCATTTATTGTTTAAGCACAAATTGTTACTAACCCATATGGATACTGTTTATCTGAAATAAATGANTTGAAGCGCCTCTATGCCAGGGTTTTTATGTTCCTGGTCAGGCTATACATTTTTTATTGAATAGCGTCTCAAATCCTATTTATTGTAAGGTTCGCGTGCGGCAGCCTGGTCCACGTGTGCGAGAAGTTGTTCAGCGAGGCGAGCGTGGCCAACATGCTGCTGTTCTGCGGCGGCGCCTTCGCCGGGCTGGGCGGCGTCACCGTGCTGCTCATCCTCGACGTCATCTCCGACTCCGACGTGAGGAAACAATTTGACACCATTCCCCAATCATTCGAAATCACAACTTTTCTAAAAATACTTCATTCCGGTCTTCAAAACTCAATTTTAAATTTCCTGTAAATTACGATTTTTGGTCGCATTATAATTGAAAAAGTAGGTAGCTTAATTGAGTTGACAAAATAGTGACGTCATTTGCTTTTATAGTCTGGTCCGTGAGCACGTAGAATTTTGTCCAATGACCCCAAGCTACCCATCTTTATCGCTCGCGCGTAATTATGTTGCTGTCGCGCTCGCACACTCACTGCGGGCGCCCGTCGCACAGTCGCGAAAGCAATAGTATTACGCGCGAGCGATAAGGATGGGTAGCTTGAGGTCATTGTCAACTTTACTCCGGCAGGAATCGTTTTTTTTTTTGTTTTGTACCAAAACGACAGCACGTACCAACTTCTAATACGGTGAACGAACATTTTACATCAAGTTTGGATACTGGAGTTTTCATACGTTCCACAGAGTTCAATTTTCTTTGAATTTTCTCAGTTGGTAATGTGAGCCTCGAAGCCACTAACACAAATAACCAAAACAATTATTTGTAATATGCAACTTCAACTTTGTTTTTATTTTTTCAATATACCTTGATGCAATTTGCACACATATCTAGCAAGTGTTAACTAAATATTACCAAATACATTTCCACTTATTAAAATGATGATTATGTATGTTTCCAGCAAACAGACAACGCTCGGTGGGTGCTTCACAAGATCTTCCTGCTGTCACCGCAGTTTGCGCTCGGAGACGGACTGCTCGAGATCGCCAAGAACACTATACAAGCACAGGTAATACTGCATCAATAGGTAAGCATTCTGGCGTGTAATACATGAACATGAATGATCGAATTCAAATTGTGTTTATTGTGAAATCAGGTACCTACTAAAATTAGGTCATAAAGTGTTGCAAAATTGCAATAGATCAGCTGTGATCAAGCAAAGCTAGTCTAGTTTCAATCAACTCATTATTCCTAACGTTTAATCTTAAAATTGCAGTTATGCATCACGTGTCTGTACGTGAGCATAATTTGGGATATAAACCCACTTTTTGGGATATAAACCCACTTTTATGTGAAACTGTGAGGGAGCTCGCTGCCATGTTTTCCATATATTTTTTATGAATGAATGGGGTCTCACCTTAAATTAAACGGCGTTGCGTAGCACTATAATACAAGCGTCATAATTTTATTTTATGGTGTGCCTCATCACGAGGCCGCTACAGCAAAGGTCGCTGCATATTAGATGATAGTATAGTGTTGGCATGACAGTAAAATCACGTTGTTAACATTATTTTTTGCAGGTGCTGGCTCGCTTCGGCATGGACACATACAAAGATCCACTGGGCTCCGAGCTGCTGGCGGCTCACTATACCTACCTGCTGCTGGTGGGCGGCCTGCTTTTCCTGCTCAACCTCGCCGTCGAGCACCAGTACTTCGAGTTCTTGCTGATCAAGTAAGTTGTCCCTAACATATAGATTTTGGTTACTCTCAAAACTAGAGTGAGCAACCCTATGTTAGAGTAGAGCGAGCCTATGCGCCTGGTGTGGACGCGGCTATTGATGAAGTCTGACTGCCGAGAGACACTAGACAAAATAAAAAAAAAATATTATTCGATGCTCACCGACGAGCCGCGTGGTGTCTTATTATTAATTTTATTCTTTATCACGTAACTACATTGTAACGATTAGCTCTGTACGGCTAACATGAAAAACTTTCGAGATTTGCTTTTTTGATAAAATTCGATACCTTCGAATTAAACGATAATATGACAATATTAATTCTCAAAATAAGTTTCGTGCAATTTTTCATACCAAGTTCACTTTACGACACGTTCACAAGGGCGCTGTAGTAGTTTTCGTACTAAATTTTTTGATGGTTTTCGATTCGAATTCGAAAGTTTTTCATGCTAGCCGTACTGACCCTGTTAAAGGTTTATTTAGATACCAATAGAATCTTCTGTATTATCGACCTCATTGTTGAACCCTCGCCTGCGCTTCCGCAGGTTCCGTCGGGAGTCGATCCCGCCTCTGACCGGCGCCGAGCTGGACGAGTTAGAGGAGTTAGGCGCCGGCGAGGAGCGGCGCCGCGTGCGGACGGCGCTGGCGCACGCGGACGCGCCGCTGCGACTGCACACTATTGGCAACATCAACGCCGGTGAGTTGACACATCGAACTACATTTTTGGTGTACAATAGCCCCTATTTAAATTATAGTTCTTACAACTCACAAAGGCGAGTAAGCTTTACTTGTATGTACGTGTACACGTACATAACGATAGTGTAATATCTATCAAAACTTTTGAAAAGCAGTAGCGAGCCACCACACTTGTAAAGCTCACTTGCCTTCGTGAATGAGGATTTTATTTATTTATTAGGTACACCAACAAAATCACATACATAATACAGTTCATACATTACATACATTTTCGCGATTGAAAAATCCGCCAGATGGCGGGACGTGGATGTAGGGTCTGACTGCTGCGTGATTGGTGGATTTTGACATATCTGTCAATGTCATGTCAAAAATAACCAATCATGCAGCATTTGAACCTCGCTTCTACGTATTGCCATCTGGCGGATTTTTCAATCGCGAAAACCCTCATTGCAACAACTATACATAAGATACCGTGAGGCGCGGCCGCGCGCGTGTTTGTGTATGATAGGGCTGGATACTGCGGATTTCTAGATTAAAATACAATCTTCTGATAACACACTTGTGTATTCATGGAATCCGAGACGAGAGAGAGAAACATTGCCATTACACAAATTTAAATTCCACAGTTTAGTGTTGCCATTCAACATACCGCAATGTACTTTCACAATTCACAAATTAACAAATCCTAAAGAGCAAATCCAATTACCAAATGTACATCACTTAACAGGCGACTAAGACCTGCCATACAGGAACAGCTTGAAGCGTTAGTATCGACAGCTTTAAACTGCGACTATACGTAGAATACTGTAGTTTACTATGCAGTTGCAGCCTGAAACTGTCCGTGTACGGCGGGCCTTAGGAGAGATACACAAAAAGGTTTACCCTGGCGTGAGGAGTTTAAGCCTCCCGCTGTGGAGTCATTTATATTACCAATCTGTCGATTTCACGACGAATCAAGACCACAGCGAATACACGACTAGTTTTTAAATTTTCGCAAAATAAATACATTACGAGTATAACAGTTTTCACTTATACTTCCCAGGTTTCGTAGACACAGAGGGCAAGAAGAACTCGCTAAGCAGCATGGTGTCGGGCCCGCAGGACGTGGCGGCGTGCGTGGGGCTGGGCAAGGCCTACCCCACGCGTGGGCCCGGCGCCGGCCGCGTCGCGCTGCGAGACCTCACGCTGGGCATACCGCCGGGGCAGGTGAGGATCTTTTTTTATAAGGAAGTTGGTAATAATTTATCGGTATAAATCACTATCATGGCAACAATCGCCTTTGTGGTCAACAATTTAACGCCTCTGTGGTCTAGTGGTTAGACCACCTGCTTCAGACGCAGAGGTCCCGGGTTCGATTCCCAGTGGGGGCAGATTTTTCTGTTCGGTTTGGTTGGTGGTAGGGCTTGTTCTAAGTCCGCCTGGCTAGCTACCACCATCTTACCTAAGTCTGTCGCCATAACAACAATGTTAACAGCATTATTGTGTTCCGACAGTAGAGGTAAGATAGCCAGTTCCTCCGTGGTTGAGGATTCCGGGTGAAGCTCGCTTCCACCTTCGGCCTGATCGTCACTTACCATCAGGTGAGATACAGGCCAAGAGCTTCCTCGTTGTGGATAAAAAAAAAAAAAATCACCTCAGTTCTCCGTAGGAACCTCTTCTCGTTGTCCCCGCAAATAATTAATTGAAATTGAGTATAATTATTTTTATTCCTGTTATCGCCACTCCTCCAGCCGGTGGGGACCACGAAAATAAAAAAATAAACTCCTGCTAGTGGGAACAAGCCTGGTGGAATAAACTTCTCAGTTACAGGTACAGACTGTACTATATCATGCTTCTTTGGACGAGATAGCGATGAGGATATTGTTTTTGTGCACACCAGTTGACGAGTAAGATTCTTTCAGTATGACACAGACAGAAGATAAATGCGATACTTAGTCACCAGACGGTGCGTCTGGTGACTATCGCATTTGTATCGCATTTGTACTTCCTTAGACATGCAGTAGCATTTTTGATACCTTTCGGAACAGTTATAGTTCAAGTGACGGCGCGAACTGACCACTAATTTTTGGTGGGTAGGTTTAGTCAAATCTTTCATGTGCCTCGTATCCAAATGCAATGAATGACGAATGATAATGAAATGATCTTCATCCGCAGTGCACGGCTCTCCTAGGCGAGAACGGCGCGGGCAAGTCGACGACGTTCGCGCTGCTGACGGGCCAGGCGCGCGCCTCCGCCGGACAAGTGAGGCTACGGGGCGACGCCTCCGTACGCTCTGGGTACATTAGTAAGTCATATTCACTATCTACTTTCGTTCAAATAAGACTTCTTATACACGAGCGGCTCATAGCCGACGGCAGTGGCAACGGCAGCTGTCGCCACCTTTTGGCGGCAGCTGTCGACAGGTGGCGTTAACTGCAGTTATAGCTCTCTTTGTACAGGATGCAAAAACCACTGCCGTCGGCTATGAGCCGCTTGTGTATAAAAGCACTAAGAGGTTTTGATTCGGACGTCAGTCAATCAGTATTTATTAAAATGTTTTAGCGTCAATAACTTGGAAATAATCGAATTGCCTAAGGTGGGAATCGTACCCACGACATTTCCCAGCTTTTTATTATAACGCAGTTGTATTATTTTCCGTGTGCAACCATGCAAAACCACAGAATAATAATAAGTTGGCAAAACAGACGACTGACGTCCGGTTCAAATTTAAAGAACCACACTCGTATGGGCTAACGAGACTATACTAGAAGTCTTTAACCTTATTGCGACAGTTCAACTTTTTCCCGGGACAAACTTAGCCTACACTGGTTGAGTTTTATTGGAGGTCAAGCTGTAGATCCTGGCTACACAGGAGTCGACTCTACGAGATTAGGCATAATATTTAAGCATGTTTACTCTGCAGGTTACTGTCCTCAAACCGACGCCGTGGACCCGCTACTGACCGTGCGAGAAACGCTGGAAATATACTGCACGCTGCGGGGCATCGCTGAACAGGAAGAAGTAAGTATTGATTTTCATTGCTCGCATATAATTCAAAAAATATTTTTTAACGCTAGCACAATACACAGCTATTTTTAGGTGCGCTAGCTGGCGCCACTAGTATGGTAGGATCTCATTCTATAGTGACGCCATCTGGTGAGTTCAAATGCGGTAGCCGTCATTGATGTTATTTATTTATTTATTCTTCGTTGTTTTTTCGAAAACTTCTTATTACCTATCAGCAAATGTTACTGAGTAAAAGCCTGTCGAGTGAGGTACTAGAGGACTAGAGGTTCATACATTTTAAAGTCCGGTCGCCGAGCAGATAGAATTTCGTCCGATGACCGCGAGCGCTCAACGACCGGACTTTATCCAAATGCAGTCGCGTATTTTGTCTAAGTAAGAACCTCGATCGCGTAAGTAAAATTGCGTCATCTAGACAGCTCTTAACCAATCTAGCGTGGAGTAGACGTTTGACGTGAGTGATCGTTGCAGGTGATCAAGCGCACGCTGGCGTGGTTCGAGCTGGCGCGCTATGAGAACTCACGAGCGGGCGCACTGAGCGGCGGCAGCCGGCGCCGCCTGTGCGCCTCGCTCGCCTTCATGAGCCGCTCGCCGCTCATCCTGCTCGACGAGCCCACCAGGTAAGGAACTACTCACTATTTACTTAGGGCACATAGTGTAAGTAGTCCAGTCAATAAAGCATTATAGATGGAAATCCGTGGAACACAATTTTTGACTTTATTTAGACTAGTTAGGAGGTGAACATAGCAAAAGTCCCCGCCCTTAGCCCTTGAGCCGGCGGGGTGAGGGGGGTTTAAAGGTACCACTTTTCGGTTTTCACTTAATCCTCGGAAACTATGCGTCCCAGTGACATGACTACTATGAACTAAAAAAAGCTTATTCAATTTGCTATGTTTGGCTTTTCCGGGTTTCCATTTTGCGATGTGCGGAAGACTATTTCGTAGGCTATCTATGGGATCCCCTACGCCAACGTCTTTGGGGCGTTATCTTGCCAGCGTCGGCGCAGCGCTAATTCGGTGTCGCCTTGATGCCAATGCAATCTACGCAGTCTACGTCGAGTCCACGTGGCGGTATGGCTGCTGTGTTGAAAGACATTAGTGTGGAGGAGGCTTCAGTAAGACTGCGCACGGAGCATCCACCGTGGCGTGGGTTAAATGCTAAGGTGAAGTTTTATTCATGCAAGGCTTGGTGGCATTGCTCAGTCCACTATTTATTTTTGTGTTATCCCATTGTTATAAATGTATAACTCGCAACTTATAGAACCCTAAGCATGAGAGCGCGGTAATTGTTTCGATTGGTATTTAAAAGGATAAAAGTTTTTTTCTGTCAATAAGTTTATTTCTCAAGATTTATTATTAGTTCAAAAGTCTGAATCTTTATAATGTTTGTTTTCCAGCGGCATGGACGCCGGCTCCCGAGGCTGCGTGGCGCGTAGCGTGCGAGCGGCGTGCGCGCGCGGGCGCGGCGTGCTGCTGGCCACGCACGCGCTGGGCGACGCGCGCGCGCTGCGGGCCCGCGTGGCGCTGCTGCGCGCCGGCCGCCTGCGCGCGCTCGCACCGCTCAGGGCCTGCCTGCACAGGTCAGTGGGAGCACGCGGCGTGCTGCACGACGCACGCGCGGGGCACGCGCGCGCGCTGCGGGCCTGCGTGGCGCTGCTGCGCACGATCTCCCTCCATCTCTCTCTATTGGCAAACTGTCTGGTGCAGTCACATAAGCCGTCTCCCATTGCTGTTTTCACTTGGTCGGTCCAACGCATTGGTGACCTGCCACGACTGTGTCTACAACGATAACAATTGTTCGCCGTCATTGTGAGAGGCAATAGTCACCAGCAGTCACTGCGAGGCAGCTGTCACGCGCAGTCAGCGTAAGAGGCAGCTGTCAAAGCTCGAGGCAGCTGTCACTCGCCGTCACTGTGCGAAGCAGCTGTCATGCGCAGTCACCGTAGAAGGCAGCAGTCACCGGGCGAAACAGCGTGTTTGGATAACTGCCTTTTACGATGACGGCGCGTGACAGCTACCAGCTGTTTCGTACGGTGACTAGCTGCCACACATACTCACCGGGGAGGCAACAACAACTGTCACGCGCCGTCACCATGGGAAGCGGTAGTCGCCGCGCGAGGCAGCTGTCACGCGTCGTCACCGGGAAGGCAAGCAGTCACCAGACAGCTGCTTCCCACGTTGACGGTGCGTAACAACGGCCTCGTGCGGTGACTGCCGCCTCCCACGGTGACGTCGCGTGACAGTTGCCTCGTGCGGTGACGTCTCATAATAGCTGCCAAATGCCTCGCACGGTGACGGGGCATGACAGCTGTCAGGCCTTATCCAGGAGGACGAATTCGCCGCGAATGTCAGCGCGCGAACACGAGCATATGTTGCGTCCAGAGAAGCGATTCAAAACGCGAGGGAGGAGATGACGCGGCGCGTGACAGCTGCCAACTGTTTCGCACGGTGACAGCTGCCTCGCATGGAGTGTGGCGCAACCGCTTGTGTTAAACAATCTGTCCCCTTAGGTTCGGCGGCGGCTACGTGGTGGAGTGCCGCGTGGCGGGCGGGCGCGCGCGCGCGGTGTGGGCGCGGGTCGAGTGTCGCGCGCCGCACGCGGCCCTGCGCGTGCTGCACCACAGCGCGCTGCACTTCCTGCTGCCTGAGCACGCCACCGGTGAGACCGCACATCTGCATTCTAATGAGGGTTTTCGCGAATGAAAGATCCGCTAGATGGCGGGACGTGGATGTGGGGTCTGACTGCTGCGTGATTTTAATGGCAACCAAACCTCTCTGGGAGGTTTATTTCTGCCAATGTCGAGTGAAAATTGACATAGTTATCAATAGAACGTAGGTGTTTCAGGTCTATTGAGTTTTCATGGATTCCGTGGAGTTAAGTTTGCCCGTAAGCAGGTTTCGAGACGCCACCGGGTCCAAAGCGGGTTGTTCATACGACAACCCACTCGACACTCGATGCGCACTCAAGTTCGAAGTATTTCAATGTTTTTTATAATTTATCACTTCACTGCACTTTAGAACACAAAATAACACCAAATTTGTGCACTAAAGTCCATTAAATAATAAATTGAAACCATTAAAACAGATCGACAATGCTTCCCGTTCAACTACCTTCCACGGAATCCTGCTGCGTGATTGGTGGATTTTGACATATCTGTCAATGTCATGTCAAAAACTCGCGTCTACGTATTGCCATCTGGCGGATTTTTCATTCGCGAAAACCCTCATTGACGCAGTTACATACACTGCAATCATATCGTCGGGTCGTCATTAACGTCCACTGCTAAACATAGGCCTCCCATCTAAGGGACGATACCCATTGACCGGCACGCGTCGGAGTGCACTTACACGGCGGTAAATAAAATAGTATTTTATTAACAGTTGTTAGAGTCGTAATTGCTTACAACTGATTAACTGACATTTCAAACTAGACAGGACAAAACATTCACAGGACGTCCATTGCTGAACATAGGCCTCCCCCAATGACTTCCACATCGCACGGTTGTTAGCGGCCTGCATCCAGCGCCTTCCTGCTACCTTTATCAGATCGTCGGTCCACCTTGACGTCCCATGCTGCGTATAAAAAACAATAACAATCAGATACCACAATAAATCAGTGTAGTTAATTGAAAACCAATTGTGTTTTCGGGTCTAAAATATGTGTGGTTTGTGCCTATTCCAGTGGACGGTAAAGAAATAACGACGCGTCCGAGCGACATCTTCCGGCTCATGGCGGCGCTGCAAGGCGCCTGCGACATCGACGACTACACCGTCACCCAGAGCTCGCTAGAACAGGTATTACAAAACATTTTAAGCAAAACCTTCATTCGTTCATTTCAGCCAAATGTCGTCCATTGCTGGACAAAGGCCTCCCCCAAGGTGTTCCACAATGAACGGTCCTGCGCTGCCCGCATCCAAGCTCTTCCCGCGACCTTTACCAGATCGTCGGTCCACCTAGTAGGAGGCCTGCCCGCGCTACGTCTTCCAGCCCGTGGTCGCCAGTCGAGAATTTTCCTGTCCCAACGGCCATCGTCTCTACGAGCTCTAATCAATAAAAAATCAATTTTATTTTCAATAAAAAATCAATAAAAAAATAAAATAAAAAAAAACAAAAAATAATATGTAGAAAAAAAAGTCTAAGAAATTACTTACTCTTTCCTACGCAACACAAGACAACTTTATCAAATTATGGCAATGTTCATTTCATCAAATCATGACAAACTATGTCCAATCCTAGTGAGGGTTTCCTTTTGCGCTTACCGGTTGGCGCCACTGACGAATAATATTTTGTCGCTTGTGGCTAAGAAAATGGCGCCATCTGGTGAGCGCCAAATGAAACCATCATTGGGTGGTGTTAGTGCTCAAATACATCAACTATTTGCATGGAATAAAACCCACGAGAGAACTATAGATTGTTTCATTTGATCCAACTAATCCGAGCGTCACTGTTGGCATTGGCAGCATTGCAATGAGGATTTTCGCGATTAAAAAATCCGCCAGATGGCAATACGTAGACGCGAGGTCCAAATGCTGCATGATTGGTTATTTTTGACATGACATTGACAGATATGTCAAAATCCACCAATCACGCAGCAGTCAGACCCCACATCCACGTCCCGCCATCTAGCGGATCTTTCATTCGCGAAAACCCTCATTGTTTAGTTACAATGATCACGCTCTGGTTGGTCGGATCAGACTCCCTGCACCTCGCTCTTTGCTCGACCGGGGAGTGGTGGGGCGCGTCTTCGTGGATGAACGATCTACAGGGTGATAGGTAAATGGGTATATGAGCCGACACTAGCCCATGTTAACATGGCCATATAAATGGTATGGTGAAGTCAGAAAGATATCAATTTTCTGACTTCACCATACCATTTATATGACCATGTTAACATGGGCTAGTGTCGGCTCATATACCCATTTACCTAACACCCTGTATAACTAATTTGGTGTTTGTCAGATGTTCCTGAGCTTCTCGGAGCGCGGGCCCGAGCCCGACGCCGGCGCCGACAGCCGAGACGACCTCACTGACGTCACTGCGCTCTGAACCTAGCACTGGCACTGTAAAGCTTACTGTAAAACTTGCTTTAACTACACCAACGCGTGCAGATCGATGGCCAATGACAGTTCACGCGACCCATGACAGTTCAGGCGACCTGTCATTGGCCTTTGATCGTGTGCCGGCGATGGCGATCTGCACGCGTTGGTGTGGTTGAAGCATAACTACGCCATTAACCCGTCGAACGATTCTCTGAGTCATAGAAAAATATTTGCCCTAAAGGCGCGCGCGCACTCGTGCATTTTTGTCGCCGTGACAGTATTATCCGTAATCTATATCCGTTTCTTTTACACTATTATAAAGAGAAAAAGAAAGACATACTGTCCCGGTGACAAAAGTTTAATCACTGAATGAAACCTTGGCGAATCGCGCAACGGGTTAATTGGAATCTATTTTACACTGAGAATATGACATAATTGGTAAATTTCTTTGTCAGAAGCCATATTATCAGTGGCTGTAAAGAATTAAACATTGGTTAGTCAAAAAGATGATTTGGTTTATTTAAATCAGTAAACCATCTGAAGTGCATTAAAAACATGTAATTAGCACTAATCATCATGTAATAAGAGTTACATAAATTATATAAAATGGGTTTGTGATATCAAAACCAAACTACCGTCCAATGTAAAAAAACGAATTGCTCAATTACCTTATTGACAAATTACTATTTTACTTTAGTGTTGTATAAATGCATAGGGATAAACATAGGTCAATTAGTGTGGTCTTGCCATTGCCATGGAAATACATTTAAGTTTTTTTTTAATATTTATAAACACTGGCAATTTTTTTTCCGATGTGGCAACTAAATTATTTCTTTTGTGGCAACCCTCAAGTATTGTGTACAGACTGACAGCTTAGTGTGACGCAATATTTAGAAACCTTCCACTTACCTTTTTGTATAGGATTTTATGTATTTTAGAAATATTTTAGGTACCATTTTAATGCAATACTAGAAATAGTCGACACGAATGTGTTGTTTTGCATTTGAACAACCATTCGCATGTGAGAATAGCATTAAGTTAATATATTTACCGACTTAGCTCAAATAGTATGTTATTTTATAAATGTATATACGAGCTCTGTGATATTTAGTGTTTTAGACTAAGAGAAATAAAATATTTTTGAAGGTTTATGGAAATTTGGCGTTTATTTCTTAACATTAATGACTTCCTTAATAATCCTGAGTATTCACACCATTTAAAATGGATTTATATAAATAGAAAATATGCTTAATAAATTCAACAATATAAACTTAAGTAGGTAGTTACTAAAATCCCGATATCTTATCTCCGGCAGCTCTTTGGAATGATACAGTCGTAAATATATGTACAAATTCGTACATATTTGCGTTAAAGCTTGACACACAAAGCGGAACGGCACGTGTCATAAAAATCCGTCCAGCCGTTTATGCGAGAAAGATTAACAAACATACATAACACGTACTATTAGACTTGTAATATTGATTGTAGAAAAAAATCAACCTGCATAATACCGGACCCGTTCCGCTGTGATGTCACAACATTGCTTATCCTATTAGTAGGTATTAATTTAAGAGTATTATAATTTATAAACATTAAATTCATAACAATTAAGCATTGGAATATTTATGCACAAGTACGTATTTTACGCTTATTAAAATAAGTAGATAAAATAGTGATCAGAATAGCGCGCCTGTTTCTTTCAAATCGGCAATAAAAATATTCACGAGTTTTACTGAACACTAACTTCTTACTACAGCTTTTAAAAGATAAATTCTAATTTATTGAATTCTTAAAAAACGTTAGACCATCTTTAACTGTAAAGTAACTTCCGATCACTTAAAATAACTTAGATAATTTTAACGAAATATTGTGTAGTTTACAAAACAATCACTTGTACACCGCTACAATTCTTAAATCACAGTCCACCACCGAGTAAATCGTAAATTAAGTACATACGTTCAGTTGGCGTCGAAGGACGGGTTGCGGAGCGCGGCGGCGGCCTTAAAGCGCAGAGCGATCGCGTCCAGCGCACGAAAGCATACGTCACGGTTGACGGCCGCGTGCGTCAGGCTCGACAGCGACAGGCGGGCGGCGCTGGACACCGTCTCCGAGCCGAATAACAGGTTCACTGGAAAAAACATTCAAAATTCAAATTAAAGCAAGACAAGCTACATACGCGCATGTGCGTTACTATAAGGATAGCAAGACAAGGTTACATTCTCTCTTTTTACTTAATAGGGGAGCAAGACAAGGTTTTATATTTATGAACAAGGTTACATACACTCGTGTGTGTTACTAAACAGGGTAAAAAGACAAGGTCACATACACAAGTGTTATTAAATAAGATAGCAAGATAAGGTTACATATTCTCATGTGTTACTTAGCAAAATCAATTTACATTCATACATGTGTGCAACTAAATAAGGTTGTTGCAAGACATGATTACATACACCCATGTGTCTAAATAGGGTAGTAAAAAAAGGTTACATACACGCTCAAGTTACTAAATAGGGTGAGCAACACAATACATACATTCCCTCTTGTGTCACTAAATTCGAAAGCAAGACAAGGTAATATAAGCTCTGAAAATAGGGGAGCAGGACAAAGTCTGATACACTTATGTGTGTTACTAAATATGGTAGCAAGACAAGGTTACATACATTCGTGTGACTAAATAGGAAAGGAAGATGAGGTTACATACACTAATAACATGGGGAGAAAGATAATGTTACACTCGTGTGGGTTATTAAATATGAGAGCAAGACAAGGTTACACTACTGCGGATACTAAAATAGGGACTAAAGAAAGAAGAACTGAACTCTAATCTGTTATTAGTCTGGAATCAATGCAAGAGTTTGGAGTTTCGAGTGTCCGTAATACGGGCCTTAGTAGCGTGCATTGGGGGAGGGACCTATGTCCAACAGTAGACTGAAACTGATTGGCTATGTTGCAACTGGAAGTGCTTTCACAGACATTATTCTCTACAAAAGTCTACTACTGAGAATGAATGAATTTACTCACATTTAGACAAGTGGTTCAACACCACCGCGCACGTGTGGTCGACGTCAAGCGGACGCAGTGCGTGCTTCTTGCCGAGGCTAACTTCGGCGTCTTCCGACATCTGAGCGAAGGTTGCGAAGACTTGCTGCCGCAGCCAGCTGGACAGCTCGTCTAGCCACGAGTCGATGAGGGTCTCGGCTATGTCTGAAATGGAAATTGTTTATAAATTCGTTGTTTTTGTGACAATAACTTGGTGATTAATCTGAATAAATATTTTAATTGAACACAGCTTGTCTAGTAGTAAGCTCCGTACAAACATTAGCAGTATTAGCACCTTATGTAGTTATAATAAGTACGATTTAGCATTGAATATTAAAATTATATACAGATAACAGCACGCCAAGTTGAACACTGTGAGGTGAGTACATCTTATGTATCAATAAAAAAATATAATCTGATGTGCTTTCATCTGTAAAAGTATTTGCCTTTAAAAGGTTGTGAACTGTCTACTTTCTCAGCCAAAAGATATAAGCCTTTCCAGCGAGCAGTACAGTGGTGTATCCAAGTAGCCAAAAAGTTCATAACACGTCTTTGTTTGTGATATTCAAAAGTAGCCAAAAAGTTCGCATACGTCTATTCAATAG
Source organism: Ostrinia furnacalis (assembly GCF_004193835.3). Taxonomy (NCBI): domain Eukaryota; kingdom Metazoa; phylum Arthropoda; class Insecta; order Lepidoptera; family Crambidae; genus Ostrinia; species Ostrinia furnacalis. Next base: position 192,278 of record NW_021131772.1, on the reverse strand, counting down.
GAATAAGGTGGCGAACTTTTTTTTTAAATTCAAAACAAGCCAGGTGTTTGACCACAATCGCACCTGATTTTAAGTGGGATGCAGTCTAGGATTACAGGTAGATTAGGTACATTTCTGCCCTGTAAGTGCTTATTCACTCTCGCCTTGAAAAGGCCCGGATTATACACTCAACATCAAATAAACCGCACCTTTCGCGACGCGAACTTTAAAGATTTTCTTCTGACACAATCATGGTGCCCCAACAATATTGGTGTTATTTGAAAGCCCAATCTGGATCCTTCTAAAGACACATTTTTGGGGTAAAAACCTTTCCTTTAATGAAATGAAGATTAGAACTAGGTTTTTAAATGGTGCCAATATTGATGGGAAGTGGGGATGCATACGTTTGAAAGTACTGGTCGCGGGAGGTGCGATTTATTTGATGTCGAGTGTAGTTTTTGGGAAAGACAGCAGCAGGCAACGAATTCCAATTAAACAATTTGACGCTGATATAACATTCTAAATAGACGGAGGATCTATTTGGCCAAAGACATAAGACATTCGTCTCACCAGCCAGCAGGAGCGCGGCGAGGCGGTGCGCGACGTGCGCCCGAAGCAGCCCGGCCGCCGCCGCCAGCTCGCTCGCGCCCGCCCAGCCGCGGCCCAGCTGCGCGCACCACTCCTCTGCGAAACAATATAAAGGGTGATTTTGTTATCATATCCAAATTTTTACGAGCGACTCAAGAATCAATAACCTTATCGATTTACGTAAAGATTTTTTTTTTCATATTTAATTATTTTTATCCGCTGCGCGCGATTTCAAAATTGGCTCACGTAGACAATTTGCTTCGTTCATAGAAAAATACGAACACACAGTTAACTACAAAGCCTAATAGACATAATGGTATGCGAAAATAAGCCTTCCTTAACCTTTAAAAATTAGAATATGGACATCCGCGAATGAGATTTTCAAAAATTTTTTTTCGCGTAAAGTACTGCGATTTGGAAAAAATTAGATAAAGTTGTATTGTTAAATTGTTAACTTGTAAACTGATAACAAAATTAACCTGTATTGTATATTTACGACATTATGTATACACTCATTGGATATGTTTAGAATAGAATAGAATAGTTTGTTTTTCATCTCTGAGATCCGCCAGTGATCGGAAACTAAATAAATGGAGCGTGCGGCACTCACAGTATCGTATTTTCACCAATAATAAGATATATCCATTACATGTTTGCCCTTTCCACATATTATAGTATAGTCATAGTCGTAAATGTTTATTGCATCATGTTGGTACATCAATCAATCAAAAAATGTTAGATCAATTCTAGTCGCTCAATTCAGAAAAGTTGAGTCATTTCTACTAACGAAGTGTAGCGCGCCATACTAATTTTATGTAATTTTATATGATGATCTGTGTAGGCAAGGCATGTAGTAATAGAAAAAGAAGCACGATCTCCTAGACCCCAGAGAAAGTCCTTAAAAGAGCCCTACGACCAAGCAGTTCCCACTATAAACACTCGCAAATGTGTGATCGTAGCATTCAAGTAAGCACTCACCGAAGTCCTCGGGCACGAGCTCCGCCTGCTTGGGAGGCGGCGCCAGGTGGTGCAGCGAGTCCAGTGCCGCGTCCACGTGCGTGAAGGCGCGCCGCGACCCCACCAGCCGTGCAACCGCGCCGCCCACCTTATTGCAAAATAAATCTATATAAATAAAAATGAATTGATGTTCGTTAGTCTCATTAAAACTCGAGAACGGCTGGGCCGATTGAGCTGATTTTGGTGTTAAAATGTTTGTCGTACTCCAGGGTAGGTCTAAACGGTGAGCAAATAAGGAAAGATTTGCTAATTTATTGCCTTTAAGGCGGAACAGAGTTCGCCGGGTCAGCTAGTCGAAAATTAAATAAAGCTTTCAATAAATGCTTTTCATTTCGGTCACAGACACGCGTAGACGTTTTTGTCGAGACTCAAGATCACTAATTTGCGTTAAAATTTTCCCTTTCGAAAACAAAAAAGCAAAAACGTAAGTTTGAAAGGTCAAAAATGTTGATCTACTTCTGTTCTCTGCTTCGATATAATCACGACATGTAGTAGAAACCTCAAAGTTTTTAAAGGTCGGTCGTCATAAAACTACCTGATTTTAATCATGCACATCAAGGACTTGGTCTATTTCCCTTTTTATGGCAGGGTTGGAGTGGGGTCACAATTCAGAGGTACAACCGGGGTCACCAAATGTCAGTGACCAAAAATCAAGGTCAAAGTAACCAAAGATCAAGGTCGCTAAAAGTCAGTCACCAAAGATCAAGGTCAATGTAACCAAAGCACAATGTCAGTCACCAAAGGTCAAGGTCACTGAAGGGCAAAGTAACAAAAGAACAATGTCAATCTCCAAAGGTCAAGGTCATTCAAGGTCAAAGTCACCAAAGGCCAAGAACATTGAAGGTCAGTCACCAAAGGTCAAAGTAACCAAAGGTCAAGGTCACCAAAAGTGAAGGTCACTTGCTATATTACGCGTGTAGTACTCACACTGAGCTCGATGGAGGTGGTGACGTAAGCCCAGTCGTGGCGCGCGCCCTCCGCTCCTTCCGCACCCTCGGCACCGACTGCAGTCTTGATCGAGTTGAACACGCCCGTCACCGTGCGTTGGAACAACCTGACAAAAATACCTTTTACTGGGTTAATCTGAACTAAATAGAACAACTGGGTTTTTTTTAAATAGAATTAGTACCCAAATTACACATCCCCCTCTAGTTAAACCCTAGTGCTAAGCTTAAATACGCTTCGTGTTACGAGTGGATTTGCCACAATAGTCCAGCAAGTGGCGGTCGGGCACTTTCAACTATTGTCGCTTTTTATGTAGGTAGTTGATAGGTACGACTGTTAAAAAATTGCAGTCTGATATGCTATCGACTATGCATTACTGAGACTATGCAGGCTATGAGAAACACAAAGAAAATGCTCAAAGTTACGGTCAAACCTCGCCCGCTCATTTGCGAAAATACTTACGTGCCGTGAAGCTCACTATACTACCCGTTCGCGCTAAGTTTGCCGATGAGATATGACGTCACTCGAAGAAAAGCGTCTATAACTATAACAAACTATATTTAAAATATTTTTTAATTATTATTATTGATAAAATTGTGTATTTGCGTAAAATAAGACACTTTAATTGGGTTTAAGCACTAACTAATTGCGTTTAATCGCGGTTGGAGAGGACGCGCATTCCACGGACAGGCAAACTTAGCGCGAACGGGTAGTATCGCAAAAAAAAACTACCTCCGATGTAACCAAATAAAATGACTATTGCAGGTAACTGGCGCAATCGTGTGCAAATCGCAAAATGCCGCGTTATATTTACCGATATGCAACAGTTTTCTGACTACATCTACCTACCTGAGCCTACTCCCTAAAAATGGCGTCGTTGCATAAGAGAAAATACTAATATCGCGGTAGGGCTAAGCCCCGTTTATTACAATGAAAAACCTACCTACATCTTATTGCAAATAAAAAAAATGGCTGTACTAATCTACAAAACATGGAATAAACCCTACCATTACTTGCGATTCATCATTATAAAGTTGCATCGTCAATTATTTCCTTAAAAATATTATTCTATTTTCGGGAAATCTTACGAAATTTGACCACTGACTATCCAATCTACATGAAATATGTAAAAACGAACGCACCAATTAATGAAATAAAAATTAAAATAATTAACTTGTATCGTCAATCATTTGCGTACGAAACTTTTTAGATTAAAAATTAGAAAAACTTTCGGAATTTTGGCACACTGACTCCATACAAAAAATGAAAAAACGAACACGCAAAATACAATATCGATGTCGCAGGCAAATTGTATGATTCCGCATTTTACAAACGGCGTCGTCAGTTTACAAACGCTCGCTGTTCTATGAAATGCCGAAGGCAAATTGGCGACTCGTTCAATTGATAAAATTTCGACTATGATTGTTGCAATAGGGTGACCATCATAAAACACATGTTGGACAAATCAGACTTAATTTCAGAAATCAGGTAGGTATCTATTCAGGTAAGACAAACCTAAAATACTAGCTACTCCTAAAGTAATTAAAATATTTTCGTAATAAAAACAACATTAAACTAATTTAAACTATTGACGTACCTATAGGTAGGTACATAAAACTATGACATAAAATAAGTTTCGATAGTCAGTCCTTTAATTAAGTCTTACATTTTAATTAGACCTAGAAGAAGTTTAGAAGACAACACAATATTTTTTTAAACCAATAATATTCTGCAGCAGTCCTCCACCAGTCCGAGCACCAGATTCCATTGTCACCTTAGCGTTTTTTACGTGCCGGATAACCTCAAAAACTATTTCATTTTTCCATAGCTTTTTCACTGCTCCTATTTGTGAATCGTAAAATATTTTTAATTCACTAAGTATAATAAATGTCTTTTTTTGTGAAAAGTCCTTTGAATACGTAGAATTTGCACTGTTTTCTGTATCACAACACCACGACTCGACGCCATTTTTCTTGTTTTGATTAGCAGCGCCTCGCGTGGTAAGAAATTGAACTAAATACTTCAATTTGCCGCGGCATTTTGTAAACAGCAATTGAATTGGCTATCAAATGTTTAGGCATATTATAAAGTGCCCAGGCAATTTACATTTTGCCTTCGGCATTTCATAGAGCAGCGAGCGTTTGTGAACTGACGACGCCGTTTGTAAAATGCGGAATCATACAATTTGCCTGCGACATCGACATAAAAATATATTTAAAATCAACTCACTTGTCCAACCGTTGCATGTTGTTCGACGTCTGACCGGGAGACACGTTCCTCTCGATGCTCATATCGTATTCGTCTACAAAGAAATTATTCAAGATTCAACTTCAATAGATTGCTCGAGATCTTTCCGTTACGAATATTCAAAGAGAAGAGGGTAGAACAGGGTGGCCTACTTTACCGAGTTGCCGCCATTAAACGGGTCGTTCATTCTTGACTCACTCATTCGTTCACTCTTTTTTTAATTTTGTTTCGCGGCTTTGGAATTATCTCATTTGAGCAAGCAAAATATTTCACCAAATTTTTATTTTATTTTATGACGTGTTGCATTAAAATTAAAGAATTAATTTTATACTTTAACGATTTTGAAACCCCAAATGGTAAAGATCGGAAATGTTGATTGATGGCAGCGCCCTCCTGCAAATGACATTTCAGTGTTTTCCAACGTGGCAAAAATCGGAACCAGCGATCCGTTATTGACGGTGGCGCCCTCCTATCAATGTCACGGGTGGGTACACATTTCAGCGTAGTTCATTTTATTCATTCAGCGTACTTTTTTTTGCCTGTGCATTTGCCACGACACCGAAAAATGTCGGGAAACGGATTGATAGAAAAGTACCGGAAAAATCATACTTTCCTATTTTTTAATAAAGATAACATGCTATAATTATAAAAATACGGACGATAGCTGGTCAACAATTTTAGTTAATCCTCCGACAAAAATATAAATAAACGGCACTAAAAAAATTTTTACCTTGCGTTTTACCCATCATAGGGCACGATAGGGCATGTATTTTTTTTAAGTAACTAAAAAAGGAATGTTTCCTTTGAGTAAAATTTTCAATTTACAGTATTTTCTCTTCCCTTCAGGTGGCATTACAAAATTGCACCCTGTATAGTTTCCAACGTGTCAAAAATCGGACCCAGCGCCCCCATGTCAATATCACGGGTGGGACAGTTCAATGTAGTTCATCTACAGTGTGAATACACGTATAGTTCGTTTCATCCACGAAGACGCGCCCCACAAATTTTTGGTCTCAGTCGCGCGGGGTGCGGGGAGTTTGATCCGAGCAATTCTAGCGTCATTATTGTAGCGTATATGTGGATATTGACTAGTGTGACTGACATAGCCCGCAGAATCGCTAAAATCAAGTGGCAGTGGGCGGGGCACATAGCTCGAAGAGCTGATGGCCGCTGGGGCAGGAAAGTTCTTGAGTGGCGACCACGAGCTGGAAGACGTAGCGTGGGCAGGCCTCCCACTAGGTGGACCGACGATCTGGTGAAGGTCGCGGGAAGTACCTGGATGCAAGCGGCGCAGGACCGGTCTTTGTGGAAATCCTTGGGGGAGGCCTTTGTCCAGCAGTGGACGTCTTTCGGCTGAAACGAACGAACGAACGAACGATATGTGGATAATTAGCGTGTTACACCAGTAGCGGCGTAAGGAGGGGGCGGTGGGGGCGGTCCGCCCTGGGTGCCAAGCATCAGGGGGTGACAATAGTCGCGCAAAATAGTATCAGAGTATATACAAATGAGTAGGTCATCTTCATAGAAACGCCCGAGCGCGGTTTGTATGTGAGCGCGCCAATACGTATGCGGCGCGCACGCACATACTAACAAAATTTAGCGTTGATTAGCGGTAAGTTGCCCCGAATTTTTCCTCATTTGTATTTACTCTGGTAGTATTCACTGGCGCATCTGCATGACAAGGAAGGTCATGATGATATGTCATGATACGGGGGAAGGGGGGTGATTTTATAGCTGGTCTCGTAGTAACATCTTTCATCTTCGAATCGGTACCAAAAATTGTGGGGGGCACCAGATCATTCTGAGGTGCCTTAGAGGGGGGGGGATCGCCCCGGATGCCAACCTATGTTATGCCGCCACTGTGTAACACTTAAACCAGTGTCGGTGTAGCATAGGTTGGCACGCACCCCCCCCCCCCCCCCCCTCGTCATAATATAAATTATAGCCCAAGGCACCCCAGAATGGCATCACGACCGTCCTTGCCATGAAGATGCGCCAGTGAGTAAAATAAAATTCATAAAATTCATTTATTTTTGCAAATAGGCTTTAAAAAAGCGCTTTTACACAGTACTAATCTGCGCGACTTGTGTCACCCCCTGATGCTTGGCACCCGGGGCGGACCGCCCCCACCGCCCCCCCTTACGCCGCTACTGACTCAAACGTTAGCGGAAGAATGGTGGGGCGCGTCTTCGTTGATGAAACGATCAGTAGTATTANCTGATGACCAAGAATCTACGAGATTGGCTGATAAAAAAATGCTATTATAGTATTACGGAATTCCAAAATGATAATGTATGTTGACTTTTTGTGATTTGACTATTTCATAATTTGACATTATATTATTTGTTCTATGAAAATACTGTTAAGGATAATAAATTTTAAATTGACATGATAAATAATTACCTAATACGGAATACAATTATATATGAGTGGTAATCGTTAAATTAATAATATTGTACTATCTAATTGAAAACTTATTGTAATTTATAAAAAGTCGTTTTAAGACGAAAATTTGCATGCTGTGTCATCATAGTTAAATAGGTGAAAGCAACATTTATCTCTTTGAAACACCTTTTTGTAAACCCTATTTATTGCAAATAAATAATTTGAATTTGAATTTAGTGAGCGTACCGGCGAGCGCGGCGGCGTCGACGGGCCGCGAGGAGGCGTGCTGCGAGGCGCGCCCGCGCTGCTCCTCCGCGCCCTCCCACCAGATGTCCTCCGCTCTGCGAACCACGGACGCACAGTGGTGTCAAAGCACATAATATCACAGTTAATAATACCAGGCATGTTCATCTCCGCGAGTTTACATCGAAAACAAAACACGCACGATGGCCCACCTACAGGATACTATTCGACAAGGCCTCACATACGAGCGAACATTGACTCACGCACGCGTATTCTTGTGTATGATGGAAGAAAATAAAGAAAATGGTGTACTAAATACTGTGCAGTATTTACTTTCTGAATAATAATAAAAACACAGAATGTACTTTTTTAAGTTGCCTCTTGAGGCTGAGAGGAAAATAAGTAGTTAATTATTATTCATGATAATTCATGCTAAATCATGTATTTCCTCCGCCATTTTCCGCAGTTTGGCACCTCACGTCACATCATTTTACCGAAGTCAGCCCTATAGCTTCGGCGCAGTGCCGATCACTGACGTTTGTCAACAAAATTGTGCTTGACTCTTGAGACAGGCTAAATTACACCATATTGTTAAAGACATTGAGCATAAATTTTTTTATACCTTCGCGAAGTAAAACTTCTGTACGTAGTACTTATTATTATTCTGTGATAATACCCTTAGACATTTTACAGCGCTAGTCCCAAACTTGGGTTTGTTCGATTTAGCCTAGGCGCAGACCATCGATTTTTCGTCGGCGGATAGTTTAGTCGAGCAGTTGATTAGTAAGGGCATGTATGGAAGTGCGCACATTACGCCGATTCAATTTCGCCGATACTTCATACAATTTAAAATTGGGCACAACTATCGGCCAACTAAAAATCGATGGTCTGCGCCTAGTCTTACCTGTAAATTTAGGTTTTAACATTGATCTCAAGAGCTCTGTACCTCACCTGGGGCCTGTCTCAACGATCCTACAGTGAGCTCGGTAGGTAGCTCACCTAGGACCGTCCTCAGCGCGCTGCAGTGAGGTCAGGAACTCAGTAGCTCACCTGGAGCCAGCCTCAGCCTGCCTCCAGTGAGCTTAAGAGCTCAGTAGCTCATCTGGCAACGGCTCGCGTGTGATCCAGTGAGCTCATTAGCTCACTAGCTCACCTGGGCCGGGCTCTATGCGTCTACAGCAGTGAGCTCAAGAGCTCAGTAGCTCATCTGGGGCCGGCTTCATCATGCCTCCAGTGAGCTCAAGGACTCAGTAACTTTTCTGAGCCAGGCTCGGCGCGCCTGCAATGAGCTCACGAGCTCAGTAGCTCACCTGGGACCAGCCTCGGCATGCCTCCAGTGAGCTCAGGAGCTCAGTAGCTCACCTGGGCCCGGCCTCGGCGCACTGCTGCAGCAGACAGCGCAGCTTGGCGATGCTGGTGGAGAGATCGGCTGCTTCCTCGTACTCGGACTCCGGGGAGTCATTCAGGGCTCTCAGAGGCGGCGGCTGCTCGCGGGGAATTCAGTGAGCTCAGTAGCTCAATAGCTCACCTGGGGCCGGCCTCAACATGCCTCCAGTGTGCTCAAGAGCTCAAGAGCTCAGTAGTTTACTTGAGACCGGCTTTGGCGCGCCTGCAGTGAGCTAAGGAGCTCAGTAGCTCATCTGGGGCCAGCCTCAGCGCGCTTCCATTGACCTCAAGAGCTCAGAAGCTCACCTGGGGCCGGCCTCAGCACGCTTCCTCCAATAAGCTCAGAATCTCAGTAGCTCACCTTTGACCAGCATTAACGCAGTTGCAGTTAGCTCAAGAGCTGAGTAGCTCATCTGGCGACGGCTCATGCGTGGTCCAGTGAGCTCAGGAGCTCAGTAACTTTTCTGGGTACGCCTAGGCGCGCCTCCTTTGAGCTCAGGATCTCAGTAGCTCACCTGGGGCCCGTCTCAACGACCCTACAGTGAGCTCAGGAGCTCGGTAGCTCACCTAGGGCCGTCCTCAGCGCGCCTGCAGTGAGCTACGGAGCTCAGTAGCTCACCTGGGGCCGGCCTTCGCAGCACGCCTCCATTGAGCTCAGGATCTCAGTAGATCACCTAGCGCTGGCCTCAGTGCATCTGCAGTGAGCTCAAGAGCTCAGTAGCTCAACTGGGGCCGGCTTAGCGCGCCTCCATTGAGCTCAGAAGCTCACTTGGGACCGGCTTCGGCGCGCCTCCAGTGAGCTCGGGAGCTCAGTAGTTCACCTGGCGCTGGCCTCAGCGTGCCTTCAATAAGCTCAGGAGCTCAGTAGCTCACCTGGAGCCTGCCTCAACGATCCTCCAGTGAGCTCACGAGCTCAGTAGCTCACCTAGACCCGGCCTCAGCATGCCTCCATTGAGCTCAGGAGCTCAATAGCTCACCTGGGCCCGGCCTCGGCACGCTGCTGCAGCAGACAGCGCAGCTTGGCGATGCTGGTGGAGAGGTCAGCTGCTTCCTCGTACTCGGGCTCCGGGGAGTCACTCAGGGCTCCCAGTGGCGGCAGCGGCTCGCGGGGAATTCAGTGAGCTCAGTAGCTCAATAGCTCACCTAGGGCCGGCCTCAGCATGCCTCTAGTGAGCTTAAGAGCTCAGTAGCTCATCCGGCGACTGCTCGCGCGTGGTCCTTGGAGCTCAGTAGTTCATCTGGGGCCAGGCTCGACGCGCCTGCAGTGAGCTCAGGAGCTCTAAGGAGCTCACTAGCTCATTTGGGGCCTGCCTCAACGATCCTACAGTGAGCTCAGGAGCTCAGTAGCTCACTTGGGACCGGCTTCGGCGCACCTGCAGTGAGCTCAGGAGCTCACTAGCTCATCTGGGGCCAGGCTCGGCGCGCCTGCAGTGAGCTCAGGAGTTAATTAGCTCACCTAGGGCCGGGCTCATCATGCCTCCAGTGAGCTCAGGAGCTCAGTAACTTTTCTGGGTACGCCTAGGCGCGCCTTCTTTGAGCTCAGGATCTCAGTAGATCACCTAGCACTGGCCTCAGTGCATCTGCAGTGAGCTCAAGAGCCCAGTAGCTCACCTGGGGCCGGCTTAGCGCGCCTCCATTGAGCTCATGAGCTCAGTAGCTCACCTAGACCCGGCCTCAGCATGCCTCCATTGAGCTCGAGAGCTCAGTAGCTCACCTGGGCCCGGCTTCGGCGCGCTGCTGCAGCAGACAGCGCAGCTTGGCGATGCTGGTGGAGAGATCGGCTGCTTCCTCGTACTCGGGCTCCGGGGAATCACTCAGAGCTCCTAACGGCGGCGGCGGCTCGCGGGGAATCGCTTTGGCTTGCGACGGCTGGAAAAGGTTTAGTTAATAAAAATGAAATAGTAAAACGAATTCATAAAAGTCAAAATACTGGTCAAAATTAATACTAATATTAAAACAGGCCAAGAGCATCCTTCTTGTAGGTAAAAAGAAAAAATATTTTATTTTGCGCCATTGCTGCATTGGTAGAACTCCCGAATCAGGTTTTTCGTTTTAGTTGCGATTTCGTCGAAATACAAATACACACTCGGTCCACTGGATATAGGCAATCCCCAATACGCGCCTATGTATCTTGTCTTTCTTCGAGTTGTCGCATCTAGCTTCTGCCGACGACTACGCGACTTTTCGCAACCAAGTAACCTTGACAGTTTGTATATGTAGTTTTAGTCAAAGAGAGCTACAACCAATGACTACAGCCAATAGAACTTACCACGCTATCCTGGGAGATGACTCTCTGCTGTTTTATTAACTGAGGGGCTGAACCGTTACCGTTGTCTTCTGGAAAATGTTTCATTTAATTTTAAAGCCTGTGGAGTACCCATATTTGATCAAAAATATTTTTTTTTAGTTTTAGTAGTTAGATAAATAATATTATTCATATTACTATACTGCTTAATTAAATGAATGAACGGTTGTAATCCAAGCTATGTTTGGGACGTGTTTAAGTGCATATATTTTTTTCGTAACAGTTTACATGGTACGAAACTTTATTGGTTCCTAAGCAATATTTAGAAAAATCATACGAAAGAATATAATTATGATAAAGTTTTGATTTAAATTGTTTCGCTGTGGTACCTTTCTGTATGACTATGGAGGAGCCCGTCTCTTTAGACTCGGCCGCCGTCTTAGCCTTGGGGCTTGTTTCCGGCGGCGACAGCTTCTCACCATTCCCTCCTTTCTCTCTATGGGACGGGGATTTTTCCTGGAAAGTATAATTATTTTTATTAGGTACCTCCAATATTTATGCATAGATATTTCAAGCTCTGTAATTTGTGTATGAAAAGTAGTACAAAATTGATCCGTACCGGCGACAAAATTGGAAGGTGGGAATTATTTATTTATTTATTGAAACCAACAGCGATATATTGAAAACGTTAGTTATAAGATTTAGACTGATAGTATAGCCAAAGACAGGTTTCCCTTTTTATAAAAGACTTTTTATAAATTAGTTGAAATTAATATCACGTGTACGTGAAAAATTACAATGATGACATGAGCATGGGACTATTCACATCTCGTACCCATTGCTGCAACTCCTATGTAGCCATGATCTACAGCTTGACCGCCAATAAAAACCCAACCAGTGAAGGTCAAGTTTGTCCCGGGGGCCAATGACATGGGCAGTAATGATTTTAAGAATGATTCCAAGATCAATGTGAGAAGATTTGAAGATGATAAGCTAACCTGCGAATCGTCGCTGAGTCCCGTAAACCGGAGGCCTTTCTTGAAGCCCGCGATGCCAAAGTCCAGCAGGCCCTCCATCATGCCTGCCGCCTCGTCCTGAACAATCGAAGCGCGTGAGAATTTGATTTAACACGGATATTATTATGGTAATGTCTAGCATGCCTGACTCTAACGGGCCTTGCGCTGCCTAGTGTCAAATAACTGTAACATTTCATTTGAGATTTGAGGTTTGGCATCTATTTATATTTCGGAGGTATTAGGTAGTTAATCATAAAGTTACAAACTCGCAGGCTACTCGTTATTTCTATTGAAAAAGCTCATGAGGAAAGTAGCTTATGCGGACTATTACACACTACGCAGCGCAGTGCCTGTTCAGTAATGATGTGTGTATAATCAATCAGTGATAATAGAATATGAAAAAAGAAACCCTTCACCATAACATTCTAGCATTGAATTTATTTTAAGAAATCATGAACTGTAATTTTTATTTTCCTTTTTTTCAAAATTAAATATTTGTCTTAAAATGATTAGATTGATAATAAAATTACTAGTCTCATGTTATTAATCAACGAACATGTAGACAGCGCATGCGTATTGCCTAACATCGCACGCATCGCGCGCGCCGTCTCATTCCATTTAGCATCGATGCCTCGTTTGTATGAATCTTTCCGTCTTTCTTTACCTTAAGTAAAAGGCAATATCGTACTGCGCTTTTTGAGAATAGGCAACATCATATCAGTCTATACATTTCTATGTAACAATGGAATGTATTGCAATTACATTGATGTCAATTGTCCCAGAGTTACCTTGATAACAAACTTGATTATTATAAAAAAACACAGAAGGAGAAAAACTAACAAAACGTCACAGTTGATCGTGCGAGCACTTTAAACACAAGTTTTTCATGCGACTCCTACCCACATATTATTATTGCATTACCATTAACACCCATATTCTCGTGATATCCTTAATTTAACTAATTTTAATATTTTCGAGACAACTTCCAAAACTAAAATCATCTTAGGATATGGGTGTTAACCAACATGCAGACACCACAACCCTGATTTAAAACAATATGTATTACTTGTGGAACAGAACATTTCTAATTTTCCATGCCATTATATTATCAGAAATGGAAAACTTTTAGAGGAAAAGAGTCATTTTAAACCAACAAATAGATCTTAAAGCAAAACTCCTCAATGCGAAGCCGATACTGAGCTAAAATGAAAAAGTATTACACATTATAAAATCCAATCAATATCAAGGAAACTAAAAGTTTTCGTGTCTGATAGCGAAATGTTTACCGCCCGGCTGTGATTCTGAACCTGGATTTTTAAACATCTTTCTAATTCAAACTGTTTCTAAAATGGACTTGTTTTCGATGATTCTAAGGCCCAGAACAGACGGTGCCGTGAAACGCAACTGCAACGAAACTGCAACTGCTAGTTACTTTTGAGTTGCATATAAGTTTCTGCCATAGCGTCCGTTGAGTGACCACACATGACGCGACCAGTTTGAAATTTTCAGTTTCAGTTTCATTCATCAGAATCATCACAAAGTTGCAGTTTCGTTTCACCGTCTGTTCTGGGCCGAAGTTGTATTGCCGATTCTAGTTTGTGCGAGAATTGTAATGCTTAGTAATTTGTAATAACGTTCGTAAATTCACGAATAAGTTCTCAAACACAGCCGCGCGGGTATGTGATGAAAAATTCACTTAACTAACTTAAAAGCCAAGAGAAGCTGACAGATCGTGCATAAACTCTAACATACACCGGAGTATTGCTTGCGGGGCACATCTATTGAAAGTTTGCGTGGGACCTGGAGGTCTCCGATCTTAGTCTTAGCTTGGTGGACGGTGGTCTGCAGGTCCTTGAGGAGTGCGTCGGCGGGCTTTTTTGTCTGTCACAGAAAAACTTTATCGCGCGCGTCCCTGTTTCAAAAACCGGGATAAAAACTATCCTATGTTCTTTCCCGGGACTCAAACTATCTCTATGCCAAATTTCATCAAAATCGGTTGCGAGGTTTAAGCGGGAAAGCGTAACAGACAGACAGACAGACAGACAGACAGACAGACAGACAGACAGACAGACAGAGTTACTTTCGCATTTACAATATTAGTTGGGATAGTATACTTGGTAATGTGAACTTACCAAACCACAGTGGCTGCGGCGACTTGCGCCTGGGCGGGTTGGGGCTCCCGTCGGCGTCGGCGTCCTGCCCCCACAGCCGGCTCAGCGTGAGCTCGCCGTCCAGGCTGGCCAGCAGGTCCTGGCCCAGGCTGATGCACTGCAGGTCGATGTCTGACGAAAATCCCCAACGTCGAGCTATTGGAACGCTGCACGAAATTCCGATCGACCAGCAGATCAAGCGCCGCAAGGGAACTGGATTGGTTACACTCTCCGAAGGGATCCCGACCACATCCCTAAGCAGGCTCTGGATTGGAACCCCAAGGAAAACGCAAACGTGATCGCCCCAAGCAAACTTGCCGGCGCACTGTGGCAGACGAGGCGAAGAAAACCGGCAAGACCTGGAGCGAGATCAAACGCGAAGCTCAAGACCGAACGCGATGGAGGACTGTTGTGGACGCCCTCTGCCCCATCTAGGGGACATAGGACCTTTCAAGCGACCTTCAGTCTGGTCACTAAGTGGATGGGTGACTGCAGTCAAGCGACCTTAAGTCTGGTCACTATAGAATGGGTGACGTCAAAGTAAGTCAAGTAAGTCATGTAAGACGACGCAGCGACACCGCTCCGACATCTCACCGCCGCCGCAACTCATCGTGTGCTTTGGCTCTTATAACTTATAAAGCCTGGTCCGTGAGCACGTAGAATCCCGTCCAATGATCCCAAGCTGTCGCTCGCACGTAATTATGTTGCTGTCGCGCTCGCACACTCACTGCGGGCGCGCGTCGCACAGTCGCTACAGCAATATAATTACGCGCGAGCGATAAGGATGGGTAGCATGGGGTCATTGGACGGGATTCTACGTGCTCACGGACCAGGCTTTAGTATTAGATACTAAATAATGTGAACTTACCAAACCACAGTGGCTGCGGCGACTTGCGCCTGGGCGGGTTGGGGCTCCCGTCGGCGTCGGCGTCCTGCCCCCACAGCCGGCTCAGCGTGAGCTCGCCGTCCAGGCTGGCCAGCAGGTCCTGGCCCAGGCTGATGCACTGCAGGTCGATGTCCGTCTCCCAGGTCTTCACGCTGCCTGTTGGCGGTTTGGAACTATACTCAACATCAAATAAACCGCACCTTCCGCGACGCGAACTTTAACGATTTTCTTCTGACACAATCATGGTACCCCAACAATATTGGTGTTATTTGAAAGCTCAATAAATATTCTTAAAGAAAAACACATTTAATTTCTTAATAAATGATTAACATATACCATAAATGTGACTTGAAAAAATACCTCACTTTGGGCACACCTATGGGATCAATTAGACCAATTTTTATGGTTATAAAACCAAATAATGATCTCACGTGTCCTCTTTAACAGATGGATAGCGATTAATCCCAACTTAACAGTTTTATAGCCATAAAAGTTGGCTCAAGCGTAACTACCTATTTTTTGAAGAAGTGACTCTGGATCCTTCTAAAGACACATTTTTGGGGTAAAAACCTTTCCTTTAATGAAATGAAGGTTAGAACTAGGCTTTTAAATGGTGCCAATATTGGTGGGAAGTGGGGATGCATACGTTTGAAAATGCTTGTCGCGGGAGGTGCGATTTATTTGATGTCGAGTGTATTTTACACACACTTAGTGAGAAACCACACGGTGCAGTGCGGCGCCCCACCGCAAACATTTAGCGGCGCAGCAATATTTCACCGTCTAGCATATCATTGATTTTTATATACATCGCTCCGGCGCCGCGCCGCGTAAGTACCGCACCGTGTTGCGGGGTGCCTGCGGTGCGGCGCCGGAACGCACCGTCTAGCATATCATTGATTTTTATATGCAGGACGCCGCAGCGACATCGCTTCGGCGCCGCGCCACGACCGCACTGCACCGTGTGGCTTCTCCCTTAGCCTTGTAGTTGGACCATCATGTTTGATATTTACAATACATTCTACTCCAACTCCAACCATGAGCCATAAGTTTTGGGTAGCGATGCTGAAGATGGTAGACAAGTCAATGTTGACAGCATTCATCATATCACCCTTTAAAATTACTACTGCTAAACATAAGACTGGTAAGCATAATTTGTGATGCATCCATCTCTTGAAATTAATTAACTTAATATAAAACGTGAATAAGTTCACATAGCAACAACTACAGCATGGTATGACAATTATTTTTGAGGTAAACAAATAAGGATTAATTTCAGGGAGTGTAAAGTAAAAAATGCCTACCTTCAATAATTCTGTCATAGATCTTCACTTCATTCCTGCCCTGCCTGCCGCGCCGTTGCCTCAATATCGGCGATGACTTGATATCAAGGGGTTCTGAAGTCGTCACGGGCACTTCCTCAACAATACTCTCAATCATCTCACTTGCCACACTTACTTCTTCTTTAACCTCTTCATTTAAAGGTCTCTGTAAAATAGGAGCCGTTGTATTCGTAATTAACGTCGATAACGCAGATTCCACTGTAGGTTTTTCCACAATCGGTTCTGATAATTCCTCTTTTACGTTGAAAACTTCTTGCATTTCATCTTTTGTTTCCACTTCAGCCTTTTCAGGAACAGTTCCTGTACTTTCTTCGTCTTTTAAAATCGTAAGTAATTTATCATTCAGCCAAACAGGGTCAGCTAATGTCTCTCCAATGAATGTGTCTAGCTTTTTAGACAGAATTCGGACTAGCAACTCTGAATGGGGTGTGTCCCATAGCTCCCAAGGTACCAGTTCCTTGAGGACCACACGAAGAACATTGGNTCTCTAAATAAACCGCACCTTCCGCGACGCGAACTTCAAAGATTTTCTTCTGACACAATTATTTTAACCCAACAATATTGGTGTTATTTGAAAGCCCAATAAATATCCTTAAAGAAAAATACATTTCATTTCTATAGCCTGACCAGGAACATAAAAACCCTGGCATAGAGGCGCGTCAATTGCATTTGATAGTGCAACACTGAGTACAGTCGTACCTGTGTTAAATTAATAGGCTAACTTTATGTATCAGGATTCAGGATTACAGGCTAATTTGATATTTTCATATATAAACAAAAAAATATTATTATAGGTAACCTGGTTTAAATAAATTAAATGAAACCATCAATGGAGCTGGTAGGATTTATTTTATTATCCCAACTAATATTATAAATGCGAAAGTAACTCTGTCTGTCTGTCTGTCTGTCTGTCTGTCTGTCTGTCTGTCTGTCTGTCTGTCTGTTACGCTTTCCCGCTTAAACCTCGCAACCGATTTTAATGAAATTTGGCATAGAGATAGTTTGAGTCCCGGGAAAGAACATAGGATAGTTTTTATCCCGGTTTTTGAAACAGGGACGCGCGCGATAAAGTTTTTCTGTGACAGACAAAATTCCACGCGGGCGAAGCCGCGGGCGGAAAGCTAGTTCATCAATAATCAAATTCAGAACTTGAATATTCAACTGCAATGTCTGCTCATGAACGCTTCAAACTCGGTACCTACTTCTTTCCCAATTCCATAAAATTCAACACGAAAGTGACAAAAAAATTTAAAATGTGTAGTTGAAACAAACCACAGCTAATTTTCATAGTGGACTGTACTATACGATAAACATGTCAGTCAATTTGACAACCTTTGTCGGAAACATTATTCAATGAAAATATTGTCCGAACCCTTAGTATTTCTCTTCGACCAATACTTTAACACATTGTGAACCACTTTTCTTTCACGACTATAAAAAGATTTTAGCAATTTAATTCACAAAATCAATTGCGCACATTTAAAATAAAGTTTGTTTACACTTTGACAGCAATAGATTGACATGCAAGATGACATGTCTATGAAGTTTTCAGTTACTGTTGCCATTAAAAGAAATTAGTACCATTAGTTTTCCGCAACATGGCGAGGGTTTTTATGTTCCTGGTCGGGCTATAAATCAATGATTAACATATACCATAAATGTGACTTGAAAATAGACCTCACTTCGGGCTCACCTCTGGGATTAATTAGACCAATTTTTATGGTTATAAAACCAAATAAATATCTCACGTGTCCTCTTTAACAGATGGATAGCGACTAATCCCAACTTAACAGTTTTATAGTCATAAAAAATGGCTATAGCGTAACTAAAGCTTTTTTAAAGAAGTGACTCTGGATCCTTGTAAAGACACATTTTTGGGGTAAAAACCTTTCCTTTAATGAAATGAAGTTTAGAACTAGGCTTTCAAATGGTACCAATGTTGGTGGGAAGTGGGGATGCATACGTTTGATAAGTGCTTGTCGCGGAGGTGCGATTTATTTGATGCCGAGTGTAGTATGTACAGTAATAATATAAATAAATAAATACCAGTGACACAGTGTTGTTAAGCACAGATGAATAATATCCTTGAACATTTTACACTGCGCCATCTCGTCAGGCCCGTCTTTAACCTACTAGAGATGGGTTATACTAGGTAAAGGATGATGGGCACAAATGTATGGAAAGTGGTACCCGCTCCAATAGCCATAACCAATATATATTTTAAAAGGCCTTTAGATGTAGGAAAATGTCTGCTATGGGGCCAGTTCTAATTCACGTTTTGAAAGCAGTAATTCCACTAAGTATTATAATGAAAGTATAACACAATCATCCATGTATACGAGTATGTATTATGACTACAATCTATTAATATAACTAAAAGAAGCATTGAAAAGGAAAGGATTATACCTACGATGAACTACCCAAGCTATTAGCCCTTTATTCGCTTTCATACCTATTCCAAGTATTTATTAATACTTGATCCAAATACCTATTCCACCTAGTACGTAGTAATTTACCATACTTGACGCGACTAGTGCGGACTAATCCACGTATTATGACTTTAAAATACAATTTTCTTTGAAAAGATACAACCGTAGTATTAATAATGCAATTTGAAATTGAATAATAATGTTTTTGCTGGCTGTTGATTTATTGATATCCTCCCTTCATACTTCAACAGGCTATTCCTATCTCACACCTGCCTGCGCTCAAATTTGTTTGTCAGACAGAGACGGAGTGAATCTCTACGTTCGCACATAAGCTTAGCGAGAAATACGCGGTGCGCGTAATACACGACTACGGATTATGCAATAATAACCTCTATTACTTTGATGGTAGGGTCGGAAATCGTGTAATTTAAAAAATACTAGGTGGACGACTACGGATTATGCAATAATAACCTCTATTACTTTGATGGTAGGGTTGGAAATCGTGTAATTTAAAAAATACTAGGTGGATCAAGTATTTTAAAAATTGGAATAGGTGCCACTTAGTACTGTAAAATACCTAGTGTGTGGATCTGTTCTAGTAAATACGTCTCATCTCTATAACCTACTCGAAGCTCTGGGCACATTTTATTTAATTTATTTATATTAGGAAGACCAGAGTTTATATAGTTTAGGTAAGTATACAAACTGATAACACTTGATAAGCACTAATATGTGGTGATAAAAGACGAGATCTGCGTGACCTCTGAGCTCCACATTGAGTTCACTAAGGACCCGGTCTCGACGCGCCTCCGGTGAGCTCAGGAGCTCAGTAGCTCACCTAGGGCCGGCTTTGGCACGCCTGCAGTGAGCTCAGGAGCTCAGTAGCTCACCTGGAGCTAGCCTCAGCATGACTCCAAAGACCTCAAGGGCTCAGTAGCTCACCTAGAGCCGGCCTCAGCGCGCCTCCATTGAGCTCAGGATCTCAGTAGCTCACCTATGACCAGCATTAACGCGGTTGCAGTTAGCTCAAGAGCTCAGTAGCTCATCTGGCGACGGCTCATGCGTGGTCCAGTGAACTCAGGAGCTCAGTAACTTTTCTGGGTACGCCTAGGCGCGCCTTCATTGAGCTCAGGAGCTCAGTAGCTCACTTGGGACCGGCTTCGGCGCGCCTCCAGTGAGCTCAGGAGTTAATTAGCTCACCTAGGGCCGGGCTCAGCATGCCTCTAGTGAGCTCAGGAGCTCAGTAACTTTTCTGTGCCGTCCTCAGCGCGCTTTCATTGAGCTCAGGAGCTCAGTAGCTCACCTGGGACCAGCCTCGGCACGCTGCTGCAGCAGACAGCGCAGCTTGGCGATACTGGTGGAGAGATCGGCTGCTTCCTCGTACTCGGGCTATGGGGAATCGCTCAGAGCCCCTAGGGCGGCGGCAGCTCACGGGGAATTCAGTGAGCTCAATAGCTCAATAGCTCACCTGGGGTCGGCCTCAACATGCCTCCAGTGAGCTTAAGAGCTCAGTAGCTCATCTGTCGACTGCTCGCGCGTGGTCCTTGGAGCTCAATTGCTCACCTGGGGCCGGCTTAGCGCGCCTCCATTGAGCTCAGGAGCTCAGTAGCTCACTTGGGACCGGCTTCGACGCGCCTGCAGTGAGCTCAGTAGCTCACCTAACGCTGGCCTCAGTGCGTCTCCAGTGAGCTCAAGAGCTCACCTGGAGCCAGCCTCAGCATGCCTCCAGTGAGCTTAAGAGATCAGTAGCTCATCTGGCAACGGCTCGCGTGTGGTCCAGTGAGCTCAGTAGCTCACTAGCTCACCTGGCAGGGCTCTATGCGTCTACAGTGAGCTACTGAGCTCAGTAACTTTTATGGGCCAAACTCAGCGCGCCTGCAGTAAGCTCACGAGCTCAGTAGCTCACCTAGAGCCGGCCCCAGTGCGCCTGCATTGAGCTCAGGAGCTCAGTAGCTCACCTGGCAACGGCACGCGTGTGGTCCAGTGAGCTCAGTAGCTCACCTGGGCCGGGCTCTATGCGTCTACAGTGAGCTCAAGAGCTCAGTAGCTCACCTGGGGCCGGCCTCAGCACGCTTCCTCCAATAAGCTCAGGAGCTCAGTAACTTTTATGGGTCGGCCTCAGCATGCCTCTAGTGAGCTCAAGGGTTCAGTAACTTTTCTGTGCCGTCCTCAGCTCGCCTCCAGTGAGCTCAGGAGCTCAGTAGCTCACCTGGGCCCGGCCTCGGCGCGCTGCTGCAGCAGACAGCGCAGCTTGGCGATGCTGGTGGAGAGGTCAGCTGCTTCCTCGTACTCGGGCTCCGGGGAGTCACTCAGGGCTCCCAGTGGCGGCAGCGGCTCGCGGGGAATTCAGTGAGCTCAGTAGCTCAATAGCTCACCTGGGGCCGGCCTTAACATGCCTCCAGTGAGCTCAAGAGCTCAGTAGCTCATCCGGCGACTGCTCGCGCGTGGTCCTTGGAGCTCAGTAGCTCACTAGCTAACCTGGGCCGGGCTCTATGCGTCTACAGCAGTGAGCTCAAGAGCTCAGTAGCTCATCTGGGGCCGCCTTCATCATGCCTCCAGTGAGCTCAAGGACTCAGTAACTTTTCTGAGCCAGGCTCGGCGCGCCTGCAATGAGCTCACGAGCTCAGTAGCTCACTTGGCACCGGCTTCGGCGCGCCTCCAGTGAGCTCAAGAGCTCAGTAGTTCACTTGGGACCGGCTTCGGCGCGCCTGCAGTGAGCTCAAGAGCTCAGTAATTTTTCTGGGTTGGCTCAGTTAGCTCAGTACCTTACTTTTGGTCAGTATCGGCGCACCTCTATTGAGCTCAGTAGCTCACCTAACGCTGGCTTCAGTGCGTCTCCATTGAGCTCACGAGCTCAGTAGCTCACCTGGGCCCGGCCTCGGCGCGTTGCTGCAGCAGACAGCGCAGCTTGGCGATGCTGGTGGAGAGATCGGCCGCTTCCTCGTACTCGGGCTCCGGGAAATCACTCAGAGCTCCCAGAGGCGGCGGCGGCTCGCGGGGAATTCAGTGAGCTCAATAGCTCACCTGGGGCCGGCCTCAACATGCCTCCAGTGAACTCAAGAGCTCAGTAGCTCATCTGGCAACTGGTCGCGCGTGGTCCTTGGAACTCAGTAGCTCATCTGGGCCAGGCTCGGCGCGCCTGTAGTGAGCTCAGGAGCTCAGTAGCTCACCTGGAGCCAGCCTCAGCATGCCAGTGAGCTTAAGAGATCAGTAGCTCATCTGGCAACGGCTCGCGTGTGGTCCAGTGAGCTCAGTAGCTCACTAGCTCACCTGGGCCGGGCTCTATGCGTCTACAGTGAGCTCAAGAGCTCAGTAGCTCACCTGGGGCCGGCCTCAGCATGCCTCCAGTGAGCTCATGAGCTCAGTAACTTTTCTGGGGCCGGTTTCGGCACGCCTCCAGTGAGCTCAGGAGTTAATTAGCTCACCTAGGGCCGGGCTCAGCATGCCTTCAGTGAGCTCAGGAGCTCAGTAAATTTTCTGGGTCGGCCTCAGAATGCCTCTAGTGAGCTCAGGAGCTCAGTAACTTTTCTGTGCCGTCCTCAGCGCGCTTTCATTGAGCTCAGGAGCTCAGTAGCTCACCTGGGCCCCGCTTCGGCGCGCTGCTGCAGCAGACAGCGCAGCTTGGCGATGCTGGTGGAGAGATCGGCCGCTTCCTCGTACTCGGGCTCCGGGGAATCACTCAGAGCTCCCAACGGCGGCGGCGGCTCGCGGGGAATCGCCTTGGCTTGAGACGGCTGGAAAAGAACAAGTAAAGAGGTTTTAGTTAATTAATAAAAACGAACTCATAAGTGCCAAAATACTGTTCAATAATATTTACTTATTTCAAATCTTTATTGCACACATAAAAACAGTGGTACAACAGGCGAGCTTAATGCCATAATGAATCAATATTGAATGAATAAATAAAATATTTTTGATTTGATTTGGGATTTTGTGTCATCGTGCATCGTTAGAACTCCCGAATCAGGTTATTCGTTATATATACTCAACATCAAATAAATCGCACCTTCCGCGACGCGAACTTTAAAGATTTTCTTCTGACACAATCATGGTGCCCCATCAATATTGGTGTTATTTGAAAGCCCAATAAATATCCTTAAAAAAAAACTCATTTAATTTCTTAATAAATGATTAACATATACCATAAATGTGAAGTGAAAAAATACCTCACTTTGGGCCCACCTCTGGGATCAATTAGACCAATTTTTAAGGTTATAAAACCAAATAATGATCTAACGTGTCCTCTTTAACAGATGGATAGCGATTAATCCCAACTTAACAGTTTTATATCCATAAAAGTTGGCTCAAGAGTAACTACCTATTTTTTGAAGAAGAGACTCTGGATCCTTCTAAAGACACATTTTTGGGGTAAAAAACTTTCCTTTGATGAAAAGAAGGTTAGAACTAGGCTTTTAAATGGTGCCAATATTGGTGGGAAGTGGGGATGCATACGTTTGAAAATGCTTGTCGCAGGAGGTGCGATTTATTTGATGTCGAGTGTAGTTGCGATTTCGTCGAAATACAAATACACACTCGGTCCACTGGATATAGGCAATCCCCAATACGCGCCTATGTATCTTGTCTTTCTTCGAGTTGTCGCATCTAGCTTCTGCCGACGACTTTTCGTAACCAAGTAACCTTGACAGTTTGTATATGTAGTTTTAGTCAAAGAGAGCTACAACCAATGACTACAGCCAATAGAACTTACCACGCTATCCTGGGAGATGACTCTCTGCTGCTTAATTAACTGCGGGGCTGAACCGTTACCGTTGTCTTCTGGAAAATGTTTCATTTAATTTTAAAGCCTGTGGAGTACCCATATTTGATCAAAAATATTTTTTTTAAGATTTTTTTTTAATTTTAGTTTTAGTAGTTAGATTAATAATATTATTAATATTACCTACTATACTGCTTAATTAAATGAATGAACGTTGGTAATCCAAGCTATGTTTGGGACGTGTTTAAGTGCTTTTTTTCGTAACAGCTTGTTTACGTGGTACGAAACTTTATTGGTTCGTAAGCAATATTTAGAAAAATCATACGAAAGAATATAATTATGATAAAGTTTTGATTTAAATTGTTTCGCTGTGGTACCTTTCTGTATGACTGTGGAGGAGCCCGCCTCCTTGGGCTCGGCCGCCGTCTTCGCCTTAGGGCTTGTTTCTGGAGGAGACATTTTCTCACCATTCCCTCCTTTCTCTCTATGGGACGGGGACTTTTCCTAGAAAAGTGCAATTATTTTTATTAGGTACCTCCAATATTTATGCATAGATATTTCAAGCTCTGTATTTAGTGTATGAAAAGTAGTTCAAAATTGATCTGTACCAACCGAAATGGAAGGTGGAAATGAGATGAAATTAATATCACAAGATATTAATAGTACGAGAATAATTACCATTTACCAGTTTTAGTAATGACATGGGCACGGAACTATTCCCACCTCTCGTTCCCACCGCTGCAACACCTGTGTAGACAGGATCTACAGCTTGACCGCCAATAAAAACCCAACTAGTGGTTGGATGATTGATGATTTTAAGAATGATTCCAAGATACATGTGAGAAGATTTGAAGATGATAAGCTAACCTGCGGACGCGCTGGACGCAGGCCGCTACCAATCGATCAACTTGGAAAGCATTAGGAGGCCTATGTTCAGCAGTGGACGTCCTATGGCTGAAATGATGATGATGATGATGATGAAGCTAACCTGCGAATCGTCGCTGAGTCCCGTAAACCGGAGGCCTTTCTTGAATCCCGCGATGCCGAAGTCTAGCAGGCCCTCCATCATGCCTGCCGCTTCGTCCTGGACAATCGAAGCGCGTGAGAATTTGATTTAACGCGGATATTATTATGGTAATGTCTAGCATGCCTAGTTCTAAAGAGCCTTGCGCTGCCTAGTGTCAAATAACTGTACATTTCATTTGAGATTTGAGGTTTGGCATCTATTTATATTTCGGAGGTATTAGGTAGTATGTCATAAACTTAAAAACACATCTCCCAGGTCACATCTGTCTTTCTCTTTATCTATGAAGGCTACTTGTATAGAAAAAGCACATGAGACCTCTCTCAGTAATAGGCTGCATGAAGCTATTACACACTACGCAGCGCAATGCCTGTTCAGTAATGATGTGTGTATAATCAATCAGTGATAATAGAATATAAAAAAGAAACCCTTCAGCAAATTTTTAAGAAATCATCAACAGTACATTTTCATTTTTCTTATTTTTTTCAAGACTGAATATTTGTCTTAAAATGATTAGTTAATAAAATTATTAGATTGATAAAAAAAATTACTAGTTTCGTATTATTAATCAATGGACATGCAGACAGCGCACGCGTGTTGCCTAACATCGCACGCATCGCGCGCCGTCTCATTCCATTTAGCATCGATGCCTCGTTGGTATCAATCCTTCCGTCTTTCTTTACCTAAAGTAAATTTAGGCAATATCGTACTGCGCTTTTTGAGAATAGGCGACATCATATCAATCTATACATTTCTATGCAACAATAGAACGTATTGCCTATATATTGATGTCAATTATCACAGAGTTACCTTAATGTGCTATCAACATAACAAACTTGATTATTTTAAAAAATTACAGAAGAAGAAAATCTAACAAAACGTCACAGTTGACACACAGTTTTTCATGCGACTCCTATCCACATATTGCATTACCGTTAACACCCATATTCTCGTGATACCCTTAATATGACTAATTTTAATATTTACGAGACAACTTTTAACACTAAAATCATCTTAGGATATGGGTGTTAACCAACATGCAGACACCACAACCCAATATCTATATCTTGTGGAACAGAACATTCCCATGCCATTATATTATCAGAAATGGAAAACTTTTAGAGGAAAAGAGTCATTTTAAACCAACAAATAGATCTTAAAGCAAAACTCCTCAATGCGAAGCCGATACTGAGCTAAAATGAAAAAGTATTACACATTATAAAATCCAATCAATATCAAAGAAACTAAAAGTTTTCGTATCTGATAGCGAAATGTTTACCGCCCGGCTGTGATTCTGAACCTGGATTTTTAAACATCTTTCTAATTCAAACTGTTTCTAAAATGAACTTGTTCTCGATGATTCTAAGGCCCAGAACAGACGGTGCCGTGAAACGCAACTGCAACGAAACTGCAACTGCTAGTTACTTTTGAGTTGCATATAAGTTTCTGCCATAGCGTCCGTTGAGTGACCACACATGACGCGACCAGTTTGAAATTTTCAGTTTCAGTTTCATTCATCAGAATCATCACAAAGTTGCAGTTTCGTTTCACCGTCTGTTCTGGGCCGAAGTTGTATTGCCGATTCTAGTTTGTGCGAGAATTGTAATGCTTAGTAATTTGTAATAACGTTCGTAAATTCACGAATAAGTTCTCAAACACAGCCGCGCGGGTATGTGATGAAAAATTCACTTAACTAACTTAAAAGCCAAGAGAAGCTGACAGATCGTGCATAAACTCTAACATACACCGGAGTATTGCTTGCGGGGCACATCTATTGAAAGTTTGCGTGGGACCTGGAGGTCTCCGATCTTAGTCTTAGCTTGGTGGACGGTGGTCTGCAGGTCCTTGAGGAGTGCGTCGGCGGGCTTGGGGCTGGTCTCCTTGCGGACGGGACTCGGCTCCTTCTGGGGGGAGTCGGCCAGGTCTAACTCGATGGCGTCCTCCTCGCCTGGTGACAAGGTTTTTTAATAAGCCTGGTGTTCGGAAACTGTATGAACGGCTTATCTATGTATGACTCAAGGACTTTATAGAGTCCAAGAGCCTTATTCCAAACGAAGTATGCGATCAAACAGGTGCATCGCATAGTCGCCGTAGCCGGTTTCAGTAGTCAACGTCCTACAAAACTGGCGCCCTCTTCTTCGATGTGGCGAAGCCATTTGCATTGGCAAGGAATGTCGCAATGGCTTATTATGTAAGTTTCACAACATTGGCGAGCCAGACCGTCTCGTGCACAGCAACAGCCTAGGGTCGAGGCCCACTCGGGGGCGCTCTTAGGGTCGTTGCTAAAGCAAAAGGATGGACATCAGCAATGTCCGTCCGAAAAAAAACTACCGGGGGTCAGGAACCTGTAGAATGTTTATATAAGATCAGCTTTTTGGGGGCGGGAAATTGTAGAGGACGTAAGATTTGTGGATGTGAGTACATGGATCCCCTACTGGAGGCAAATCTGTCTGTCTCAGAAACGATTTAATTGAATGAAAGGTGGTTTTTAAGGTTACATAATTTAAATTTCTCTTACCAAACCACAGTGCCTGCGGACTATTATCAAAAACACCACAATTCAATCAAGTGTTTTATAGGCTTAGATACTGGGTAATGTGAACTTACCAAACCACAGTGGCTGCGGCGACTTGCGCCTGGGCGGGTTGGGGCTCCCGTCGGCGTCGGCGTCCTGCCCCCACAGCCGGCTCAGCGTGAGCTCGCCGTCCAGGCTGGCCAGCAGGTCCTGGCCCAGGCTGATGCACTGCAGGTCGATGTCCGTCTCCCAGGTCTTCACGCTGCCTGTTGGCGGTCAAATTACTAAGCCTGGGTTGCACCATCTTACGTTATTGAACAACTCAGATTAATAGTCCCGTTAACCCCTCTTGCTAAGCTGGGTTCATCACAATAGTCGAGCGGCGGGTTCGAACCAGCGGTCCCAGGATCATGAGTCGTCCAGTCCGACCCTTTCACCGTTCGGTTATCGTGGCTTTATGAAACACACTTTTTACACACTCAGCCTTGTAAATGGAGTTTGGACCATCATGTTTGATATTTACAAAATCAAAACAACACTTCCTACTCCAACCATGAGTCATAAGCTTTTAGTAGCGATGCGATAGCGAAGATGGTAGACAACACAATGTTGACAGCATTCATCATCATAACACTCTTTAAAATGACTACTGCAGAACGTAAGGCTCGTAAGCACGACCTGAGATGCATCCATCTCTTGAAATTAATCAGCTGTTCTTGCCTAATTATAAAATGTGAATAAGTTCACATAGCAACAACTACATCATGGTATGACAATTTATTTTTGAGGAAAACAAATAAGGTTTAATTTCAGAAAGTGTATTTTAAAGCAAAAAATGCCTACCTTCAATAATTCTGTCATAGATCTTAACTTCATTCCTGCCCTGCCTGCCGCGTCGTTGCCTCAATATCGGCGATGACTTGATATCAAGGGGATCTGAAGTCGTCACGGGCACTTCCTCAACAATACTCTCAATCATCTCACTTGCCACACTTACTTCTTCTTTAACCTCTTCATTTAAAGGTCTCTGTAAAATAGGAGCCGTTGTATTCGTAATTAACGTCGATAACGCAGATTCCACTGTAGGTTTTTCCACAATCGGTTCTGATAATTCCTCCTTAACGTTAAAAACTTCTTGTATTTCTTCTTTTGTTTCCACTTCAGCCTTTTCAGGAACAGTTTCTGTACTTTCTTCGTCTTTTAAAATCGTAAGTAATTTATCATTCAGCCAAACAGGGTCAGCTAATGTCTCCCCAATGAATGTGTCTAGCTTTTTAGATAGAATTCGAACTAGCAACTCTGAATGGGGTGTGTCCCATAGTTCCCACGGTACCAGTTCTTTGAGGACCACACGAAGAACGTTAGNGTCGGCGGGCTTCGGGCTGGTCTCCTTGCGAACGGGACTCGGCTCCTTCTGGGGGGAGTCGGCCAGGTCTAACTCGATGGCGTCCTCCTCGCCTGGCGACAAGGTTTCTTATTAAGCCTGGTATTTTAAGCTCCGTATTACAATAACTGCACCAAATAGGACAAGTGACTGTATTATGAAAATGCTCATCGAATCGGCCAGTCCGCTACTTTCATCGTTAAAGTCAAAGGTCAAAAGTCAAAGTCAAAGTCAAAATTTCTTTATTTGTTTGGACTAATAAATAGTTCTTACAAATCGTCATTTTGCTCTTAAGGAGCCTCTACATGTCTCATAATCTTTTTACCCTACCAGCGCTTCGAGACCAACATTTGGCAAGTGCTGAGAAGAAGCGCCGCAACAAACTCAGTCACCACTGTCTGCCGGTTAATATAAATAAATAGAAATAGTAGTAGTCCTACATTCGATTCAGGAGCAGTTCACTGAATTTACCATGCATTCTTGTATGGTGTATCTTATAAGAATGGGTATACAAGATTGCGTGGTATATTAAACAAGGTAGTGACGTGCTAATATCTAGACTTACATATTAAGATACTAGTAGAAATGACTCGCATACATAAATTTGAATAACTTGGATTGACCAGTCCCCGAAAGCAGCGCCTGTTCACAGACATGACGAGTGAACCAGCCATCGCTTCACTCGACCATATTAGAGGGAATGTAACGACCCGCCTCACTACGCCACCACCCCAGAGACATTTTAGTGAGAATGACAATTCCAACTGGACTATTGTCGCAATTTTTTTCTCTCTCCAGTGACGGAATTTCGGGAGCGACAAAAATAGAGGACGTTAGACATCTGGATGGGTGTTGGAATAGCCTACTGGCTAGAAATGGGTAAAATCACCACTGTCTGAATTAAAAACTGCACACCATTTTGAATGAATGTTTAATTACCATCAGGTGATCCGTCTGCTCGTTTGCCTCCTATCACATAAAAAAAAAAAAAATGTTTGAAAGGCAAATTTTTTCTCTTGCCAAACCACAGCTGCTGATTATCAGAAACACAACAATTCTATCAAGTGTTTTAGAGCCAAAGTACACGATGCATTAGTTAGTTAGTTCAATGTAAGACGCAGCGACACGGCTCCGACATCTCACCGCCGCCGCAACTGATCGTGTGCTTTGATTCTTATAGCTTACTAGCTTTCCGCCCGCGGCTTCGCCCGCGTGGAATTTTGTCTGTCACAGAAAAACTTTATCGCGCGCGTCCCTGTTTCAAAAACCGGGATAAAANAACATTGGTGCAGTGGTCAGCAGATTCTAACATCTGATCCGAGTTGGATATCGGATGAGATGTTTTGTAATGAGATTCTATAGTGCTAGTGGGAGATTTTTCGTGCCGTTTCAAAGCCTTGCGGTACTCCTTCAAGTGGCTGATCATTATGGAGCAAATGTCAACATAAACATCTTTTGGTTCTATCTTGTTGCAAATCTATAAATAAAAATAAAATAATTATCTATGGCTTCATTGAAATCATTTAGTTGTAATTTAATTCATAAAAATAAATTCATTTCTGATATGAACAGAGCTCAATTAGTAACAAACCTGGAACATTTTGCCAATCATTTGGTCCAACATTTGCTTGCATGCAAAAGGAAAGCCAATCTCCTGAGATATGTAGGGCACGTACCATGACGACACCAACTTACGCTCCAAAACCGTAGTTATCACGCTCAACTCATTGGTATCGTAATCCTCCCTGACTTCTTTCGTTTTCCTCTTGGGAGGGCACGGCAATACCTCCCGCAGAAATGACAAATAAGGATATTCTTTGACAAGCTCCTCCAAATCATATTTCACAGGTTTATTTAATTGCAACAGCCACTGCAGAAACTTAAAACTAAAAGCCACAGAAACGAAAAAAACAACGAAAATGAAAATGGGAAACCATATTCCGGTCAAGGGGGAGATGTCCGACACATAATGCAATATGACGGAAAAGAATGTGCCAGTGCAAGATACTATAGTCAGAGTTTCAACCGCATTTCGATGCTGGATCATTTTCACAACATTAAACAAACAATTACAATTTAAAAACAGGGTAAACAATTTATTGATTTTTTCGTGGCTGTCGTAAATGACAGATGTCATGAGTGATAGGAGACAGCTGATTGCTGTCAGCTGTTTGTGGCTGCGTTTGCTTGTTGTTTATTTTATTTAATCTTTCTATTTTACTTTTCAGTCAACACCATGAGATAAATTGCGCAATTCAATGCAATGCAATGCAACACAACATAATATCAGAGAAGCCGAGAAAAGTGCGTAGGTGTAGACCTTCAATGATAAATTTTTGCAAACTCTAAATTCATGTGCAATGAACGCAGCATATACTTTGACATTTGTCAAATCTGACACTTTGTGTGTACGTCATTGTGGATCTTTCACTTTACGAAACAAGAAAAGTCTCGTTTTTCTCCAATTCATCCCAATTTTCCTTTACCTTACAAATATGTGAGTATACTTTTCTATGGTTTTCTTCCTTACGTGTATCTTTTATAGTTTTTTTCATGATTTAATATAATTTTCTAACCTTTTCAGGTCTAAAGTAACATTCAAGATCACTCTCACTTCAGACCCCAAACTTCCCTTCAAAGTGTAAGTTTATCAGTTTTTTATTAATTGTAAAGTTAAAGTAGCGAGTGAAGTAACTTCAACGTAGAGTTCATGATCAAATTATGCAGATATTTGTAACAAATAAAGATACAAATGGAATTTGTTCACTGTTAACAGATGCTGAGGTCCTGCGCTCTGTGTTGAAGTTGCATCGCTTTATCATGGATACAGCTGTAGTGCGACAATTTCTCGACTTCTTCCAAGACTTTCTGAGCTTGTGTCAGTCTGAAAACTGGCCAAATAATGATACAAGCGAGGCTGAAATGAAAAATGCCTTTTTGATATCTCAACACATTGAAAATTGTCTTGATAAGCTGCAAAAGCGGAATATACTCAATGAGTTTCTTTCTACTGTGAATAGTAACCAAGATGTGCCTAATGCATTCCTTAAAAGTTGTTTCTCTGACCCACCAAAGTACATTTTGAAAAAAATAATCAATTCCAATACAAAAATAAACCAAATGGACATAGGGTTTAAGTTGTTTCTTGAAATGTTTAGTGAAGAGAAATTAGAAAACTGTTTGACAGAATTGATGCTAGAAGCAGCATCCAAAGAGACCCTGCTTAGGAACTTGCCACAAGAGATACCTAAAGGGAAAATCCTGGAATTGAAAAGCAAGTTATTTCTGTCTGAGATGAGCAGTTGTGAGAACCCTCCGGAGTCATTTGCAGCGATGTTTGACACCTGCAACCAAGACACGGTAGAGTTGATAGTAGTTAGTTTAATTAACGATGATATTCATTACTTGAGTGCTGTTAATGCTATAGTTAACTTATTATTAGATGTTTTGAAGGGCAGAAAATTTACACATAAGAATTTTTGGAAGTATCTTTTCGATGTTGATGAGGAATATTTTTTAAAGATGTGTCTCATGCACAGTGAGTTGTTTAAAATAGTGGTAAAGGCATTATTAGATTGTGGTATGCTGCTTCGAGAGCAGATGTCTGCAGAATGTTTCTACATAGACCTCACATATTCAGAATTGGCAAGAAATGTAAGAAAAATATGTTCAAATGAAAACTTAAAGTATGAGTTCTTTGATATTGTTAATGAGAATAAATCTGATTTAGCATTCTGGGAAAATATTGTATCATGATTAGTATTAGTTTATTTTTTTATTTGTAATTATAAGAATTTTTTGTTTAGTTAATGTAATTAAATTAAAATGTGGATTTTATACAACATTTTTTCAACTTATGTGTATTATTATTGCACTCACTCAACTTTTGCTTGTGATGACAAATAGTAATTTACTTTATTTTGAGATAAGTCGCGGTATGACTCGGACATTTCCACCAATAGATAGGTACTCATTAATGTACTATGCTTCACTTCAACTGTAGTACCTACTTATTGTAATACATAGATTACTATTTGTTATTGAAAAATCCTTTAACATCCTCTAAGACCCAATCCTCACTCTATAAATAATATACTCGTGCGTATTGCGTGCTCGTGGCTACTAGATTCAGAAAATAAAATATGTGGACTACATAAGTGTAACAATAATAAATATGTCACGTGATGCGTCGCTCTTGTGAGAATTAACGATTCCTCTTACATCTATGGTAGGTAGGCCTACTGCTTTGCGCCAGTAGGGGCGGATTTACCTGTAAGCCTAGATTAATAACGCCTTTATTAATCTAAGTCTGTACACAGTAGAAGTTTAGGGCGGAAAAGTTGGGCTAAAATGTTAGTACAAAAATATTTACCCTATCGAGTGTAAAACCGCCACTGCTTTCCGTTTTTTACAATGTATAAAGTTACCAATCCTTATCGTTCGCGCGTTTATTGCTGTGGCTGCAGTCCTGGATCTGTCAATAGGCCGCGGCCTAGGGGTGGCAGATTTCAGATGACGCTTACTCGATTTCAAAAGATAAAAGTTAAATAAAGATCCAACCCCACCTTAGCCTACGGGCGGCAAAACTAAATCCGCCACTGTGTGGCTGTCGCGCTCGCACACTCATTGCTGCGCCCGTCGCACAGTCGCGACAGCAATATAATGACGCGCGAGCGATAAGGATGGGTAGCTTGGGGTCATTGTACGAAAATCTATCTGCTCGGCGACCGGACTTTAGTATTAGATACATCCCAACTAATATTATAAATGCGAAAGTAACTCTGTCTGTCTGTCTGTCTGTCTGTCTGTCTGTCTGTCTGTCTGTTACGCTTTCCCGCTTAAACCTCGCAACCGATTTTGATGAAATTTGGCATAGAGATAGTTTGAGTCCCGGGAAAGAACATAGGATAGTTTTTATCCCGGTTTTTTAAACAGGGACGCGCGCGATAAAGTTTTTCTGTGACAGACAAAATTCCACGCGGGCGAAGCCGCGGGCGGAAAGCTAGTATCGAGTATAAATCCGCCACTGCCTTGCTATTCATGTTCATCTAGGAAAACCTAGTTGTACAGAACCAAAGTAACCGACATAGCTCGCAGAATTGCTAAAATCAAGTGGCAGTGGGCGGGGCACATAGCTCGTAGAGACGATGGCCGTTGGGGCAGGAAAGTTCTCGAGTGGCGACCACGGGCTGGAAGACGTAGCGTGGGCAGGCCTCCTACTAGGTGGACCGACGATCTGGTAAAGGTCGCGGGAAGAGCCTGAATGCGGGCAGCGCAGGACCGTTCATTGTGGAAAACCTTGGGGGAGGCCTTTGTCTAGCAGTGGACGTCATTTGGCTGAAACGAACACAACCCATAATGATCCTTGCAGGCTCAGCGTGCCCGAGGCGACTCCGTTCACGGCGGTGCTGAAGTTCGCGGCGGAGGAGTTCCGCGTGGAGCCCGCAACCAGCGCCATCATCACCGACGACGGCATCGGCATCAACCCGCAGCAGACGGCCGGTGAGAGTTACATGTTTTTTTTAACAGTCAGGCTAAGGCCTCAGCCTCGAGTTTAGCGGGCAGCGGGGCGGGAGCGGCGGCGGCGCGGGAGCGGTAGGATCTTATGCGTAAAATCAAATAGACCGGTTCTCGAAAACAGCGGCGCGGCAGCGGGGCGGGAGCGGGCAACGAGCGGGCAGCGCACTCCTTCTTTTGCCCACAATAAATCGAGCGTTAGGCATAAATTTGAATCGAAATAAAATTGTCGCCGTTGTTCAAACATTTCCTTTGCGAATAAAAACAAATATCTCGACAACACAACCCCGAACACAACACTTCGCCGCTAAAGCGCCGCGCGAGCTGCCCGCTTGTTTCGAGAACGGGTCTGCGTTGCCCGCCCCGCTCCCGCGCCGCCGCCGCTCCCGCCCCGTTGCCCGCTTAACTCGAGGCTGAGGCCTAAGAACTCATGGCGCGATTTTCTCCCGCGCCCGCGGTGGTTGCGGGCCCGCAGCTTCTGTAGAATGCAGATACTTATGTAAAAACTAATGGACAACTCACGACGCGGTTTTCGCCTGCAGCGGGCGCGGCAGAATTGCAGAATAAATTTTCGCCCGCGCGAAAACCGCCCGATCGGCAGGCGACCATTTTGTACCAGTGCCTTAGCGCGCGGCGCGATTTTCACCCGCAGCTGCGGCGGGCGCGGGTGAAAATCGCTCCGTGAGTTCTTAGCCTTATTTAAGTAATAAGGCCCGGTTTCCAAATGGATCGAGTGGAGAAGTGTCGGGCGCACTAGTTTTTGACAGCGACTCGGTGCGGAGAATAGCGGAACGATGCGGAGAAGAGCGGAGCGGTGGGGAGATGTGCGGTCTTTCATAGATAGCAATAGACTAACAGCTGACTACTACGCTCAGCTCAGACTTCTCTCGTCTCCGCACCGCTCCTCTCCGCATTGGTGGAAACCGGGCCTGCCTTTATATGCCCAGAGCCCTCAATAGGTAAATATCCAGTAGTTAATAGTGTACCAACACAGGAGGGTAAAAAAAACCCTCCCGTGGTGGTCCCATCCATCTCTAGTAGAAAACACTATTTCATACTGTCTGGATGTCAGAAAAGATTGCAAATGGTTTTATTGGAAAATGTACTCTATTATTACCTGTTCCAGGGAATGTATTCCTGAAGCACGGCTCGGAACTGCGCCTGATCCCCAGAGACCGGGTAGGGCACACCCCTTAGTCACAAGCATTCCGTAATTTAAGCGCACTTTATATATAGCATAATATATTCTATTTCTATGTTTAATTATTAAATGTTTTGTATATAAAATACTTTTTATTTACTACCCTTTTCATTCGCATGCATAATTTGGTTTTTAGTAAAAGTATGGTGTTGTAGGGAGGGAATTTGGAAGGGATAGTGAAGCCGGATTTATATTTGTACTAGCTTTCCGCCCGCGGCTTCGCCCGCGTGGAATTTTGTCTGTCACAGAAAAACTTTATCGCGCGCGTCCCTGTTTCAAAAACCGGGATAAAAACTATCCTATGTTCTTTCCCGGGACTCAAACTATCTCTATGCCAAATTTCATCAAAATCGGTTGCGAGGTTTAAGCGGGAAAGCGTAACAGACAGACAGACAGACAGACAGACAGACAGACAGAGTTACTTTCGCATTTATAATATTAGTTGGGA